>NW_020538040.1:2352545-2395135 GCF_003426905.1 Ctenocephalides felis | reverse complement strand
TTGTTAAACGACCAGTTTTAAAAATAAATATATTATATATATAAATATAATATAGATAAGTTTATATATAAATAACTAGATGTAATTGTTAAGATATACATAGAAATAGCAAATATTAATTGGTGCTCTGCTTGGTAAAATGAAAAATGAAAACTGTCAAACATAACCTCAAACACAGAAATAACTACATGAGTAATAAATTATAAATTGTATTTATAATTTTTTTTGTATTAACAATATTTCTACTAATGAAAACTCTCAACTATAATCTCTTATACAATATTTTATAAGTTTGCTCGTCAGTAGAGTCCCCTTTATGTGTTTTTACTATTTTATTTAGATTTGTTCATTTTATCATTAAATTTGTCATTTTAATTTTAAATTTAATTTTTTTTATATTCTAATTTTAAATTTAAATTTGCCTGTCAGTAGAATTCCTTTCTTCAATTTTTTTTTAAATAAAAATCGAGTTTGCTCGTCGGTAGAGTCTTTTTTCTCAAAATTCTTGATAAAAATAAAGTTTGCTCGTCAGTAGAGTCCTTTTTTCTCAAAATTCTTGATAAAAATCAAGTTTGCTCGTCAGTAGAGTTCCTTTTTGTAATTTTTACTATTTTATTTAGATTTGTTCGTCAGTAGATTTTGTTTTTTATATTTTAATTTGAAATTTAAATTTGCGCGTCAGTAGAGTTCCTTTTTTTAAAAGTTAAATTAAATTTGTGTGTCAGTAGAGTCCCTTTTTTCAAAATTTTAGATAAAATTCAAAGTTGCTCGTCAGTAGAGTCCCTTTTTTCAAAATTCTAGATAAAAATCGAGTTTGCTCGTCAGTAGAGTCCCTTTTTTAAAAGTTTTTGATAAAAATAAAGTTTGCTCGTCAGTAGAGTTCTTTTTTTTAACATTCTAGATAAAAATCAAGCTTGCTCGTCAGTAGAGTTTCTTTTTTTTAAGGTTTTTGATAAAAATCAAGTTTGCTCGTCAGTAGTCTTTTTTTTTTCTTGACATTTCATTAAAATTTTTTTCAATTTTCTAAAGTTTGATTTGCTCGTCAGTAGAGTCCCTTTATTCTTAACATTTCTCCAGAATTTTTTAATTTAGTTTGCTCATCAGTAGTCCTTTATTGAAATAAATTTAAAGAAGGACTCTACTGACAAGCAAACTCAATTTTTATCTAAAATATTTGAAAAAGGGACTCTACTGACGAGCAAATTTAATTTAACTTTCAAAAAAGAAACTCTACTGACGGGCAAATTTAAATTTCAAATTAAAATTTGAAAAAGTGACTCTACTGACGAACAAATCTAAATAAAATAGTAGAAAACATAGAAAGGGACTCTATTGTCGAACAAACTTGATTTTTGTCTAGAATTTTGGAAAAAGAAACTCTACTGAAGAGCAAACTCAATTTTTATCTAGAATTTTGAAAAAAGAAACTCTACTGACGAGCAAATTTAACTTTCAACAATAATCTCTTTTGTATTTTTTACAATTTTATTTAGATTTGTTCGTCAGTAGAGTCACTTTTTTATATTTTAATTTGAAATTTAAATTTGCCCGTCAGTAGAGTTCCTTTTTTCAAAATTCTTGATAAAAATCGAGTTTGCTCGTCAGTTTTCTAGATCGAAATTGAACTTTGCTTGTCAGTAGAGTCCTTTTTTTTAAATTTCTGGATCAGAATTTATATTTGCTCGACAGTAAAGTCCTTTTTTTAATTTTGGATCAGAATTTATATTTTGCTCGTCAGTAGAGTCCGTTTTTTCAATTACACAATTTTATTTGATTAATAGAAATAATAATAGAATTAATAATAAAATCTTACACAAATCAAATAAATACAAAACAAATTTGTGTTACAAAACTCCATATATAATAAATTTTAATTTAAACTTATACATTTTTAAATATTTAAATTTATTTATCAACTGTCAATTATTACATCTGGTACTACCATTTATAACCCGCGCCATTCGGCAACCCTCTGTTTCCGCCAATCAGGACGCAGGATGCCTTTTGGGGACACAATATGGCGTCTTCTTTCGTTTGACAGTAGAAAAATATGTTGAAATGATTTAGTTGTATTTATTTATTGTTAATTGTAGTGAAAAAATGATGTTGAATTCAGTTTAAAGATGTGTTTTAACTAATTTAAATAATTTATGAAGTTATTGTAGTGTTTAGTTGTGGTTTAGTGGTTTAATTGTGCAATTGTTGGATTGTATTTGCGAAATTTGATGGTAGCACAAAATGGCAAGTGTTTTATAATTTTTATTTGTATATGTTTATATATGTCTTTATATATATATTATATATATATATATATATATATATGTATATAATCTAAATAAACCTAGCAAGACATTTTTTATAATATTGTAGTCCAAATGTTCCAAAATTTTGCATTAAACTCAATGTACTCAAACATAACCTCAAACTTCTTTAACACTAACCTCACTTTGATTTTTTTTTTTTATTTGAAAATTGAATTAGACAACTATTTAATATCCATACCCATTCACTTCTGGTTTAAACCCAACAGCTATTTTATGAAATGACTGATATCTTATCTCTATCGTAAATATATTTACATCAACTTTCACAATATTAAACGAGTTCAATATGAACTTTTATATTAATCGAGTTAAACATTTTACTAAATTAACAAAATAAGACAACTTTTTGACTGAAATCTAATTGTAAATATATCCGAGAGATACAATCAAAGGCACTTTGTCTAATATTATATTTTTAATCTTATAATATTTTTTAATTAATTACATTTAACTAACAAACAAATTAGACTATTCGATAGCTATTCGACTACTAGGTTCTCAATTGTATTCTCGAGTTAACATTGATGAAGGTGAAATGAAATAATTTAATTGAGTTTAAGATTTTTTTTTGTTACATACAGTTATTCGATAATGAAAAACTATTTCTATGCTCTTGTGTTCAACAATTTTATGAATCGTATCTTTATTTTCTAACTTTTTAAATAATTAATGTTTTTGTTGGTCGACAGTAGAGACTCTTTTTCAATATTATTGATATAAAAATTGTATTATTCTTGATGAAAATTGACTTTGCTTGTCAGTAGAGTCTCTTTTTTTCAAAATTTGTGATAAAAAGCGAGTTTGCTCGTCAGTAAGGTCCCTTTTTATATTTTTTACTATTTTATTTACATTTGTTCGTCAGTAGAGTCACTTTTTTATATTTTAATTTGAAATTTAAATTTGCCCGTCAGTAGAGGCCCTTTTTTCCAGAAATTTAGTAAAAAACAAGTTTGCTCGTCAGTAGAGTCTCTTCTTTTCAAAAATTTTGATAAAAATCAAAATTTGCTCTTCAGTAGAGTTTCTTTTTTCAAAATTCTAGATAAAAATCGCGTTTTCTCGTCAGTAGAGTATCTTTTTTCTTATTTTCTATACGTCGTTAGAGTCTCTTTTGTCAAAATTCTTGATAAAAATCAAACTTGCTCGTCAGTAGAGTCTCTTTTTTTTAATTTTTTGATAAAAAAATGAAATTGCTCGTCAGTAGAGTGCTTTTTTAAATTTATTTTAGTAAAGGACTTTACTGACGAGTAAACTAAATTAAAAAAGTTCGAGAGAAATGTTAAGAATTTCAAAAAAATGTTTAAAAATAAAGAGACTCTACTGACGAGCAAACTGATTATTTAAAGAGATTCTCGTTTTAGTTTTTTTTCGTCAGTAGAGTCCCTTTTATATTATTTTACTTTGAGAGTCCCTTTTCGTTTAGTAAAGATTGAACTCACTTAATAAAGAATGAACTCTACTGACTATTGAACACGATTTAAATTAGAAAAAAAAAGAACTCTAATGATGAGCAAATTGATTATCGTCTGAATTGAGGGAAAAAAACTAAAATAGACTCTACTGACGAGCAAATTCGATGAAAAATGCAAAAAGTGTTGCTAAGATTAGAGACATGGATTTATATAGAAATGGTTTAAAAACTACTTTTATCGTCAGACAGTTATTAATTTTAAATTTGTTTTTCGTTAATTAATTGAATTTAGTAGTATGTGCCATTTTTTTTATTTTTCAAATATTAAAATTCAATTTTATTTGAAAAATTTTGTATTTTTGTAAAAGTTCAAGTGTGAAACACGCCTTACAACGCTAAAGCTCCACCACACTCTACCGGCTCCATATAAAAATAACCTACTTGTATCTACAAAATGTCAAGTGCGAGTGCGGCTTTAGGCTAAAGCTTGTAACACACTGTGCAACTTTATATCAATTAAATAAACTTAAAAAGATATAGTTTACTTTGCGTGCATCATGCAACAATGATGTACATTTAAATTATAAAATCGAGTTTTAGCAGAGCACTAATATATATTTTTTTTATATATTAATGAAATTCGATGAGTCATCTTCTATCATCATATCATTATCAATACGATTAGAGAATGTCTTCATATCATCATAATGCTTATCCTCTTCATCATCCCTTTTATAAAATGTCACACATATCTTTCTATTAATTAATTATTAATAATTATTGATTAATAATTAATAATAATGTCCTATACATATATAAATAAATAATAATTAGCTTTATTATACGTACAATAATGGTTACCTATATACATACATATACATATACATATATTATAAATAAATAAATAAAAATAAATATAAATTAATAAAATTGATAAATTGAAATAAACGATTATAAAATATTATTTGAGGGTTTTTTTCAATTGTATTTTACAGTATTGTAGATATTTTTTTTTGAAGTTGTGCTTCTAAGGTGACTTGTTTTAATTTGCTCGTCAGTAGAATCCTTTTTTAAATTTCTGGATCATAATTGAATTTTGCTCGTCAGTACAGTCCCTTTTGTCAATTTTCTGGGTTATTAAAATTTGCTTGTCAGTAGAGTCCCTTTTTACAACTTTCTAGGTTAGAATTTAATTTTGGTCGTCAGTAGAGTCCCTTTTTTTAATTTTCTAGATCGAAATTCAAATTTTGTGCGTCAGTAGAGTTTTTTTTTCAAAAATTTTGATAAATATCTAGTTTGCTTGTCAGTAGAGTCTACTTTTTTAAAATTCTTGATAAAAATCGAGTTTGCTCGTCAGTAGAGTCCCTTTTTATAATTTTTACTATTTTATTCAGATTTCTTCATCGGTAGAGTCACTTTTTCATATATTAATTTGAAATTTAAATTTGCTCGTCAGTAGAGTCCTTTTTCCAAAAATTCTTGATAAAAATCAAGTTTTCTCGTCAGTAGAGTCCTTTTTTTAAAATCTGGATCAGAATTTAATTTTGCTCGGCAGTAGAGTCCGTTTTTGTTTTTTTCTACTATTTTATTTATATTTGCTTGTCTGTAGAGTCACTTTTTCATATTTTAATTTGAAATTTAAATTTGCCCGTCAGTAGAGTCCTTTTTTTTCTTAAAATTCTAGATAAAAATCGAGTTTGCTCGTCAGTAGAGTCCCTTTTTCCAAAAATTCTTGATAAAAATCAAGTTTGCTCGTCAGTAGAGTCCTTTTTTTAAAATCTGGATCAGAATTTAATTTTGCTCGGCAGTAGAGTCCGTTTTTGTTTTTTTCTACTATTTTATTTATATTTGCTTGTCTGTAGAGTCACTTTTTCATATTTTAATTTGAAATTTAAATTTGCCCGTCAGTAGAGTCCTTTTTTTTCTTAAAATTCTAGATAAAAATCGAGTTTGCTCGTCAGTAGAGTCCCTTTTTCCAAAAATTCTTGATAAAAATCAAGTTTGCTCGTCAGTAGGGTCCCTTTTTTTAATATTTTAGATAAATAGTTCTTTTTTGTATTTTTTACTATTTTATTTATATCTGCTTGTCAGTAGAGTCACTTTTTAATTTTCTAGATCGAAATTTATATTTTGCTCGTCAGTAGAGTCCCTTTTTTATTTTTAAAATCAGAAGTAAACTTTGCTCGTCAGTAGAGACCCTTTTCTTAATTCTCTAGATCAAAATTAAACTTTGCTTGTCAGTAGAGACCCTTTTCTTAATTCTCTAGATCGAAATTTATATTTTGCTCGTCAGTAGAGTCCGTTTAAAAAAACGGACAAAACTTTACTAACATATTCCTAAATATCAAGCCGCTTCGGTATTAAAACGCATAAAACCAAAATCAGTCTATGTTTTAACGCGTGAAGGTCACTCTTAGAACTTTCATATATGGATCGAGCACGAAGCGTACTAAAAACTTTGTTTCACACTTTTCAGTTAAGTCCAAGACGTGCGGTCGAGGCGTGTGAATCGGACGTTCACATTAGACTTTTGCGGGATAATAATGTATGTTAAAAGTGGTACATTTTTTACATTTTTGTTTATATCTTTTGAATTATTGAATTTATCTTGAAACAATCTTTTGCTAGTTTATAGATAATTGAATTATCTACGCTTTTGTCTAATATTGTAAACGTGTATATTTAATAGATAAGAAAATAATGAATAATTAAAAATACAGTTTGTCAAAAATTATATATTATGTATAATAAAGTGTATAAAATGTTAAGTCATTAAATAAAATATTATATATATATATATATATATATATATATATATATTATATGTCGTTTTCAATTTTGGTTTCGTTTTGTCTCCTCTCGATCCTCGTGCACTTCGGGCAACACTTTGCCTTTTTCGTCCAACAAAGTCGATGGAAAATCGAATTGCATTTCCAACATGGCATCGCACAACTGTCAAAAGGGTAAATTATTTCGTTGTTGCCACACAGTTCGCATAAATAGCCTTTTGCTTTGCAAATCTGGAAAAAAATAAAAAAATAAAAAAACAATATTGTTATATTTATAATGTTATAAATTGATATTACAAAATAAATAAATATCTTGTACGGAACCCTATTACTTTTTAGAATGTTTAAGTATGATTTCTAGTTAGTTCTTGTCGAGACCTTTCATTTGATACCCCACATGCCTATATTTGAAGTAAAACTTCTTGACTCATAATTGAACCCGTGTTTGGCAACCCATTGGTTTACTTTTTATTGTATCTCTTGTAACTTTTGAACGGTTTGTCCAATTTAAATGTAGTATTCGACGAATTTATGTTAAATTAAATTATTTATGAAATGTTCTAATATAGTTTGACTCTACAGCAACTTGGTGTACTTTAAAATTGTAAAAATTGACATTACGAAATAAATAAATATCATGTACGGAACCCTATTACTTTCTAGAATGTTTAAGTATGATTTCTAGTTAGTTCTCGCCGAGATCTTTCATTTGATACCCCACATCCCTATATTTGATGTGACAACATCTCTACCCAAACCTAATATTTTAAATTCGATATTTGCTCGCCATGTCGTCCGAACCTAACACGACGCTTTCCCATACATTTTTACTTAGGCTCGGTTATGCATGGTAAGCGTTACTCCATTATTTTTAGTAAAAATGTATTTAGGTATTGAGATGTATTTTATAGCAGTCGAATAAATGTAATAAATTAGTTGTAAGTGTTATTTTGCCTTAAGGCAAGTTGCTGGAACATCCCATAATACATGTAAATAATTTATAAGATTTTTTCGTCGATTTCAAAATTTAAAAAAGGGACTCTACTGACGAGCAAACTTTAATTTTGATATAGAAAATTAAAAAAAAGAAACTCTAATGACGAGCAAACTTAGTTTGTCCGTGAAAAAGAAAAGGGACTCTACTGACAAACAAAAAAACAAGCAAATTAAATTACTAGCTAAAAGAAAAGAAAAGAGAATTCTACTGATGGACGATCTTATATTTAAGGTCAAAAAGAGACAAGATTTTTTATGAATTTGATTAGAAAGCACAGAGGGGACTCTACTGACGAACAAACTTTACTTTCATTTCTAGAAGATTAAAAATTGACTCTACTGACGAGAAAACTCCTAACATTGATCTAGATTTTGGTCTTCTAAAATTTTGATCTAGAAGAATAAGAAAAAGTGACTCTACTGACGAGCAAACTTCAATTTTGATCTAAAAATATTAAAAAAAGGGACTCTACTGACGAGCAAACTTTAATTTTGATCTAGATTACAAAAAAAGACACTACTGACGAGCAAACATTAATTTTGATTTAAAAATATTAATAAAGGGACTCTACTGACGAGCAACTCTAATTAAGATATAAAAGCAAACTTTAATTTTGATATAGAAAATTAAAAAAGGGACTCCACTGATGAGCAATCTTATTTTTAATTTAGAGAATTAAAAAAACGATTATAAAAAGGGACTTTACTGATGAGCAAACATTAGTTTAGAATCTAAAAAAAAGGACAAAGTAAAAATAGAAACAATTAAATTGTTTCTAGTTTTATTATTCTATTTTCAAAATTAATATTTATGTTGCCTGACAGTATAGTCTTTTTTTGTATTGCGTAATGCTGAACTTATAATAAATTTGGTGGTCAGTACAGTCCATTTTTAATTGATAATTATATTTCTCGATCTACTAGAACATTTAAGGCAACCTTGTTGGAAGTCAGTTTAGAAGTTTTACTTCAATTATTTTTATAGATTATTTATTTATTATTGGTTTCTTAAATATGACAAAAAATTAGCTTTAATTAAGGACTCTACTGACGAACAAACTTGATCATGTATTTATCAAATAAGAAAGACACGTTGAAACAAGGACTGAAGGAACTCTACTAACGAGCAAACTAAATAAATGCAAGATTAAATACAACAATTTCACTTACAATATTTTTGTCAATACAATATTATAGATAATTTAATTTAGCACAATTTTGTCGAATATTTGGTTCATTTTGGACGAACGGTGCAAAAGTTACAAAAGATGCAATAAAAAGTAAACCAATGGGTTGCAGAACTCGGGGTCCAGTATAAGCTTAGAAGTTTTACTTCAAATATAGGCATGTTGGGTATCAAATGAAAGGTCTCGACGAGCACTATCCAAAAAATCATACTTAAATACTCTAGAAACCTATAGGGTTCCGTATAAGGCATTTATTTAATTCGTAATGACAACTATCACATTCTTCAGGTACACCAAAGTGTTACAGATTAGTACATATTGTAGATTATTATATTTCGTACAATTTTGCCGAATATTGCGTTAAATTTGGACAAACGGTTTAAAAGTTACAAGAGATACAATAAAAAGTAAATTGGGTTGCAGAACTCGGAGTCAAATATGAGCTCAGAAGTTTTACTTCAAATATAGGCATGTGGGGTATCAAATGAAAGGTCTCAATAAGCACTTATTAAAAATTATACTTAAACACTTAACAAAGCAACAGGGTTCCGTACAAAACACTTTTTTACTATCTAATCTCATTTATTTGTTTTCAAATACGATTTTAAAGTATACCGAGTTGCTGTGGAGCATATTGCGATATAAGACAATATTATA
This sequence comes from Ctenocephalides felis, assembly GCF_003426905.1. Taxonomy (NCBI): domain Eukaryota; kingdom Metazoa; phylum Arthropoda; class Insecta; order Siphonaptera; family Pulicidae; genus Ctenocephalides; species Ctenocephalides felis. Next base: position 2,385,774 of record NW_020538040.1, on the reverse strand, counting down.
GAATATTTAATTTATTACAAATTCACCGAATATTTCATTTACTTTGGACTAACCGTTTAAAAGTTACGAGCGATACAATAAACAAATGCACCTTAAAGAAATTGCTGAACTATAAATAGTACAGCGGGTCAAATGCGAGTTAAGAAGTTTTACTTCAAATATAGTCATGTGGGGTATCAAATGAAAGGTCTCGACGAGCACTATCCAAAAATCATATTTAAACACTCTAGAAACCTATAGGGTTCGGTATTAATGTTAAATCCTAATTCTTATTCATTATTTACTCGTATTAGGAGTTCAAGCAACTTGCCTTAAGCCACTTACAACTATTTATATATATATATATATATATATATATATATATATATATATATGTTTTTACCTCACAATTGATGATATGCGTACGATATTTCTCTCTTAAGTCTATCAAAAAGTTATTTAAGCTTCCATTGAAAATTCCTTCTAAATCCGACATGCTGTATAAAAAGTATGACTCCGGTGATTCTCCGGAATCTTTGGTTTCTACAAATTCTTCCACCAAATGTCGTTTTCCGGTGATGTGTTGTATTAAATTATCTTCTTGAGCCTTTCTACAGGCTGTTATATATTTCATCATTGATACTAGGTCTTCACGATTTTTCTAAAAAATAAGAAAAAATATTTAATAATTGATTTTTGTTAAATAACAAGAGTAATTTGTTTGGAGTACTTTTTTAAATTTAGTTTATACATTAGTTAAATCGGTAAAAAAACGTCTAGACTTATATATACAACAGTTGAGTTTTCTAAGTTATCTAAAATTAAATGTCTTCGATGCTCATTGAAGTATTTAACTTGATGATGCTTCTAATAGAAAATAAAATTACTGCATTTAATATGTAACAAAGTACCCATCGATACGAGACAATTTGGTATCAACTTTCTTAGAATACTATTGTTATTTGTTAATAAATAATTAACATAAAATTTACTGAATTTAATTTTGAACAATGTACCCAACTAACATGAAGTTGTACGCGGTTCGGTACTGTCAACTCTTGTTTTGACCGTTAACATTTAAATTTGAATTTGCTACATATTATTTGTCATTATTTATAATATTACATTTTTGAACAATTGCTCGCATATTTTAAGTATTAACTAATAAATAAATATTAAGTATTAAAATATAGTATTGTTGTTATATTATAAGAATGTATAATAAAATAAAGGTGTATATAAAAAAGTGCAACCGGTGAATCTAATAATACAAAATGCCATTTCAAAGTTTGCAAATATTTTGTAAATAATTTTGTTTGAAACGTGATGAAGTGTGGTATACAGAGTTGTAGACAATTCTATTAGCTTTTCAATGGTATATAATAATATATTTGTTGTAAAACAATTTTTGCAATATAAATGTAAATATAAGCAAATGTAAGGAATAAAACCACCAATGCGGACTAAATTTTAAACTTTACAGATTTTTCTTATTTAATTTTGTTTGAAAAGTTTTTAAACGTTATATACAGTTTTATAGATAATTTTATTAGCTATCTAACAATATACAATATTATTGTTATATCTTAATAATTTATAATAAAATACGCATATTTATAAAAAAAGTGCAACTCTTCTACTAATTTGTATATAAAATGTTTTTAAATTACTGCATTTAATTTTGAACAATGTACCCAACACACATGAAGTAGTCTCCAAGTTGGTACTGCCAACTCTTTTCTGACCGTTAACATTTGAATTTCAATTTACAATACAATATTTGTGTTTTTATCATCAACAATAATATTAAATTTTTATAAAATTGCAAAACAACTCATTTAAAATAAAATCAATTATTAGTTAAATAGAATTAGTAAAATCACAATTAGTATAGGACTCTACTAAAAATATATAACAATAGTTCAATAGTTCAATTTTGAGAAGTAAGAAAGAACTCTACTGACTGCCAAACTGGTTATCGACTGAATTATTGAGAATAAAATATGAAAACTATAAATTATAATATGACTAATAAAAAGTTCATTCACACAAAACAAAACAAGAACTCTTTTGACAAACTAACTTGATTTAAACACAAAAAAGGAACTCTTTTGACAAGCGAACTTATAACCTATATATAATTATTAGAAATTATTAATAGAATGTCATATTGAACATCAAAAGGACTCTACTGACGAGCAATTTGAGGCAGATGTGAGAAAGAAAACATATTTGTTTAGACAGATTTGTAGATAATTTTATTACCTTTCTAACAATATATAATACTATTGTTATATATAATATAATTATATTTTAATTTTGTGTAATAAAATAAACGTTTGTATAAAAAAGTGCTACGGATCAAATATATAATTATGGACGCTGATAACTAGATACTAAATTTTAAAATTCGCAGATTTTTTTTAGTTAATTTTGTTCCCAAAACTAAGTCTTTAAACTATAATTTTATTAGCTTTTTAACGATATATAATAATATATATGTTGTAAAACAAATTTTAGCATTATAGTCGTAATTAGAAAAAAATGTAACCACTACCAATAGCTGACTACAGTTTCAATTTTACACACTTCTCTTGCTAAATTTTGTTCAAAAAGTTATTAAACCTTATATACAGTTTTGTGGACAATTTCATTACTTTTCTAACAATATATAATACTATTGTTATATTTTAATTATTCATAATAAAACAAACGTACAACTGATGAAACTAACATACATATTGAATGCAGCAAAACAACTTATTATAATTTGTATATAAAATGTATTATAAAATTACTGCATTTAATTTTGAACAATGTACTCGACACACATGAAGTTGTTCGCGGTTTGATACTGTCAACTCTTTTTTAACCGTTAACATTTGAATTTGAATTTACAATATAATATGTTTAATAGTAAGATTATATTATATTATATATATATATATATATACATATACATATACATATAAATATAAATTAGTACCTTGACAACACTTAATTCAGGAACAAAATCCAACAGTCTCGGGTTCAGTCTTTGTAAATCGATCACAGGACGATTGTAAAATAAATTTAGAACTTGCAAAGATGATTGGCTTACAGGACGTGGTTCAAAATCCCAATTTTGGATAACTCTTGCTGGGATAATTGCCTCCTGTAAAAAGAAATAAATATAAAATATATATATATATATATATATATATATATATATATATATATATATCTTATATATAAAATTCTTCTGTAATGATGTATGAATTGATACTCCTCCTAAACGGTTATTCGGATTTTGATAAATATTTTTTGAGTTTATCAAAGAACATTTTCAAGATTTAACGAACAATAAAGCTAACTATAGTAATATTGTAGAAATAAATGGCAAAAATTACAAAAAAACACTTATCATTCTTTGACATTGAAAATATTTGAACTGAGAAATATCCAATTCACTTGAAATTTGAATTTAACTGAAATTATAAGCCTAGATAATATTAGAATATAATATTCAAGAAAAATGTAATGTCTGCATTATTATTGCCGAAGAGCAGCTGAGATGTGCCCGAAATTAAAATAATATAAGATACAGTCAACACAGTATATGTTTGGCAGATGAAATTATACAATTAAGTTTAATAAATAACGCAATAAGTTCAAAATTGCATATACATTATTTTTTTTAAACTTATGCATGTAGTATTTTAGTTTACTTTACTAAATTATTTAACAATACAAGAAAACGTCTGTCTGTATATATATATATATATATATATATATATATATATATAATTTCACTTACTGAATTCCAATGACATGTCGAACAATAATAATTTCCTGTGTAGTCACAAAGTCTAGGATCCAGATTTTCTGTAAACAAAATTATTCCATTAATATATCTATTTATTTTGTTATAAATATTTTTATTACCAAAATTATTTACAAATCTTTCAAACCTGTTTGAATTAAATATTGTCCCAAACAAGCAGCGTATCCTTTATATGTAGCTTTGTAAAGGATAAATAATATTATATTAAAATCATATTTAAATAATTAAATATATATATTGTTTAAAACCTAATAAAATCGTATTTAATAATATTATTGTTAATGATAAAACACAATAAAACGACTTTGAATTCGATCTTTCATTATTCTTTGGAAACAAATAGAAAATTCGGGACATTTTTTTGGTTTTTGTCAAATAACTCACAAATATCATATAAAAGCACCCCTTTTCGGTTAGATAGAGAGAAACTAGATAAATTTACTACGATTCCATGCCAACAGTTATATACACTCCGATATAAAAGTTTATAAAAGTATTAAATATATTATTTAAATATATTTTGTTAATTCAAATTCAAACGTTAACGGTCAAAACAAGAGTTGACAGTACCAAACCGTGTACAACTTCATGCGTTGGGTACTTTGTTCACAATTAAATGCAGTAATTTTATAAGACATTTTATATACAAATTATAATAAGTTGTTTAGCATATACAGAGTGTCTTTTTGTAACGACAAGGTTTCGGATGTATTTAAAAAAATTGTAAAATAAATGTTGTGCTTTTAGAATACATAAACATATTTAAGATTTAATTTAATGTTTATTTAAATTTGATAAATTGAAACATGTAAATATTTCAGTTTTTTTTTTAATTTTTTTTTTCGCTTTTAAATACGATGTTAATGAAGTTTAGAACATTAGTTAATAAACTGATAAATTTCATAACTTAAAATAGCTAAAATAGTTAATACATTTAATAACATGAAAAAGCTTTTTAGATAAAACATATACTATGTATGCCCTGAAGATACGTCTCATTACGTTAAACTTTTATTTTAATATTTTATTTACTCAATTTTATCATTTATAAATAAGGTTTCTCTTGGCCTATAATATTTGACAATTCTTGTTTAGACCAAAAACTTTATAAACTATATCTTATTAATTAAGAAGAAAAGGCCCGACTGATCTTTACCAACGTTTCATAACATCTTATGAACTTAGTTTATTTGCTTTTGGTGCACTTTTTTATATACACGCTTATTTTATTATAAATAATTTAATTATAACAAGTTTATTATATATTGTTCAAAAATATAATATTACAGTTAATGGTGATAAAAATACAAACAATGTAAATTCAAATTCAAATGTTATTAACGGTTAAAAAAGAGTTGACAGTACCGAACCGCAGACAACTTCATGTGTGTTGGGTACAATGTTCTATATTAAATGCAGTAATTTTAAAACGTTTTATATACAGATTATAATTAGTTGTTTTGCTGCATCAATATGTATGTTAGTTTCATCAGTTGCACGTTTAATTTATTATAAAAAATTTAAATATAACAATAGTGTTATATATTGTTGGAAAGTTAATAAAATTTTCTACAAATCTGTATATAACGTTTAATAACTTTTCAAACAAAATTTGTTAAAAAAAACGATAAAGTTGAAACATTACTTAGCCATTGGTGAGTTTTATAGGTTACATTTTTTTCTCTTCACGGTTATATTATTAAACTTTGTTCTACAACATGTAGATTATTATATATCGCTAGAAAGCTAATAAAATTATCCATAAATCTGTATATAACAATTTATAACCTTTAAAACAAAATTATGTTAAAACACATGTTTAAACTTTGAAAGTGAATATTTACATTTTTTTATATTTACGTTTATAGTGTTTAAATTTGTTTTAATGCATATATATTATTATATATCGTTAAAAAGCTAATAAAACTATCTACAACTCTGTATATAACACTTTGTAACTTTTAGAACAAATTTATATATATTTTTTTAAACTTCAAAAGTGAACATTCAGTTGCTTGTAGTTTGTACTACATTTTTTATATTTACGTTTATATTGCTAAAATTTGTTCTAACATATATATATTATTATATATCGTTAAAAAGCTAATAAAATCATCTACAACTCTTTAAATAACATTTGCACACGTTTCATACAAATTTATTTATAAAATATTTTTAAACTTTAAAGTGTCATTTTATATTATTAGTGTCATCGGTTGCACTTTTTTATATCCACATTTATTTTATTAACATTAAAATTATTATTAAAATATAACAATAATATTATATACTGTTAGAAAGGTGATAAAATTGTCTACAAATCTGTATATAACGTTTTATAAGTGTTCGAACAAAATTAAATAAGAAAAATATGTGAACTTAAAAATTTAGTTACCATTGGTGGATTTCATTGGTTACGTTTTTGTATATTTATCACTATTGTACTAAAATTCATCTTTATGGTTATTTATAATATTATTTCTTTAGAAAGTAGATAAAATTATCTATAAATCTGTATATAACAATTTGATAGTATTGGAACAAAATTATGCAAAAATAATTTGTTAAACTTTGAAATTAAAATCTTTGTCGAGCGCCAGCATTACTTGAGCTTCAACGCTTTAGTTTATATTTATAATTATTTTGTTTAAATTTAATTAAATATATTAACATTATTATATATCATTAGAAAGATAATTAAATTATCTACAAATCTGAATATACCGTTTGATGACTTTTCTAACAAAATTTAGTAAGAAAAATTTATGAATTATAAAATTTAGTATCTAGTTATTAGTTAATTTATTTGAAACATATTATATATAATTGATTTATGAAAAAAATAATTTAATTGCAAGTTAGTAATTAAATATTACATTGATTATAATTATATTTAAAATGTTGACAGTTGAAAATTTCAAAATGTCTACTTGACAGTTCTGAATCCAACATGGACGATTGACAGCTCCAAATTTGAAATAATTCGAGTTATAAATAAATGTCGTTGGTTTATATTTATATTTATTTTGCTTGAATTTATTTAAATATATTAATAGTATTATATATTATTAGAATGCTAATTAAATTATCTATAATTACGTATATACAAATTTACAAGTTTTAAAACAAAATTGTCTAGAAAAAATGGTTAAACTTTAAATTTGCATTCATTGAATTTTTTTGGTTCGATATCTGACTAAACTTTCTCCTCAACTCTTTTATATTTTCTCTCGGGTAAAATGTTCATTTAACATTTACTGCATTTAACGTAATGGCGCTTAGACCAAAACATTTTTAAAATTAAATCATTTTTCATAGGCCTATAATATTTTAGACTACAAACTGTTCAATTATAATTGTATTATTATAATAAATTACTAGACAATTAAAATATGAAAGAAGTTATATAAATATTTACTATTATTTTTATCTGTATGACTTTATACCTACTTACTATTTATTAGCAATGTCTTGCATTCAAAGCATTTATAAAATTGTGAAGCCAATCCTTTCTCAGGACAAATATCTATGATCGGTTTTCCCATTTCTGTAACAATCACATTTGCACAAACTCGCAAAATGTGGCCGACACATTTGTGGTGGCAGCAGAAACCACAATCTAAAAAGTAAAAAAATAATAATAATAATAATAATTATTATTATTATTATTATTATTATTATTATTGTTATTATTTACCTGTACAAATATAAGAAGCTTGTACAACGCTCCATATTGTTCCACTGCAATGATCGCAATGTTGTCTTCTAGTAGTCGGTGCTTGTTGTCTTAATTTAAAATGATGCCCTAATATTACCTGAAAAAAAAACAAAATTTAATATAAAAGACGATAGTTTTTGCATAAAATAATACTAAATTGAAAATGTGCAGTATTTTTGTTTAAAACAATTAAACGAGCCAAATATACGAGTGATAATAATACACAAATGCTATATTGTAAATTCAAATTCAAATGTTAACGGTCGGAAAAGAGTTGACAGTACCAACTCGTATACAACTTCATTGTGTTTGGGTACATTGTTATGAATTAAATGCAGTAATTTCAAAACATTTTATATACAAATTATAATTAGTTGTTTTGCTGTATTCAATATGTATGTAGTTTCATCGGTTGCACGTTTATTTTGTTATACAAAGTTAAAATATGACAATAGTGTTATATATAGTTAAAAAGATAATAAAATTATCTACAAATCTGTATATAACGTTTAATAAGTTTTCTAACAAAATAAATTAGGAAAAATCTGTAAATTTAAAATTTAGTATCTAGTTATTAGCACAATGTGTTAAAAGTCATTAATTATATATTTGCTTTTATACAAACGTTTATTTTGTTATACAAAATTGAAATATGATAATAGTGTTATATATTGTTAGAACAGTAATAAAATTATCTACAACTCTGTGTATAAAATATACAGAGTCTCTCTTTCTATCAAAATTATCATTTGCTCGTCAGTAAAGTTCCTTTTGTATTTAGTTTCAGTTTGCTCGTCAGTAGAGTCTCTTTTTTGACAACATTTTAAATTTATCAACAAAGAGCAAATAAAATTTAATTTTAGAACATGAAAAAGAGAACTCTACTGAAGAGCAAGAGCAATCTATGATGATAGATAGAAAATAAAATCTGAGTATAGAAAATTACCAAAGGACAAACAAATTATATATTTAGATAGAAAAGTGAAAAAGGACTCTACTAACAAGAAAATTAAAACCTGCATATAAAAACAGACTTTTATTAATATTTATTATTCTGTCTAAAAAAGTAAAAATGGGACTCTACTGACGAGCAAATAAAATATCTAGATAGAAAATTGAAAAAGGACTCTACTGACGAGCAAATTAAATATCTAAAGAGAAAATATGAAAGGGACTCTACTGACGAGCAAATAAAATATCTAGATAGAAAATTGAAAAAGGACTCTACTGACGAGCAAATTAAATATCTAGAGAGAAAATTAGAAAAGGACTCTACTGACAAGCAAATTAAATATATAGAGAGAGAATTAAAAAAGGACTCTACTGACGAGCAAATTACATATTTAGACAGAAAATTAAAAAAGGACTCTACTGACGAGCAAACTGGCTAAAGAAAATTGTAAAGTATTAAAAATATTACTTTAATGATTTGTTGATATAGATGTGTTGAAAACTAAAAGAACTCTACTAATGATCAAATTAAAACCCATTTGAAATTTTTTTTTAATTTTAACTTATGTTACTATGTACAACTTTGCGTCCGCCGTTTTTTGTATAAATCTCGCTTTATAAAACGGCGGAAGCAAAGTTGTACATTTAATATTGAATCCTGCTGGTTTGTTGAATTTGTTACCATGATATTCGAGACCTTTCATTTGATACCCAACATGCCTATATTTGAAGTAAAACTTTTTAACTCGCATTTGACCCTCTGTACTATTTATAGTATGACAACTCATTCCTGTGCATTTATTTATTAAATTGTTTGTAACTTTTAAACAAATCGTTTCACGCGAATGAAACATTCTACAAAAATGTTCTAAATCAAATTATCTATGCTTGTACTTAATATCAATCCTTAAATCAACTCGGTATACTTCAAAATTGCAATAGAAACTAGAAAATTAGTTTTGAGTATTGGATATGTGTAATTGTACGGAACCCTGTCAGTCAATTTTGGACGTCACTGGTATATTTGGTTAATGCTCGTCGAGACCTTTCATTTGATACCCAACATGCCTATATTTGAAGTAAAACTTCTTAACTCACTCTTGACCAGCTGTACTATTTATAGTTCATAAAGTGCATTGGTTTATTGTATCCCTTGTAACTTCTGAATGGTTCGTCCAAACTAAATACAATATTCTACAAATTTGTTGAAAACTAAGTGAAATATAATATTGTCTAACATTATGGAACCCTACAGCAACCCGGTATACTTTAAAACGCTTTTAAAAACATATCACGTGTACAACTTTGCGTCCGCCGCTATTGTAAAGAACTTGCTTTGTAAAAACGGCGGAAGCAAAGTTGTACACCCAACTTTAGTAAAATAAATTTGGGTTTAATTAAAGTTAATAAATACTTTTGTAAGTTCCTTTTGCAAATTGGGATCCTCCAAAGCATCCTTCAACTCCTCAGCACACAGTCGTAACTCCACCAAATGCCTGACAACCCATTTACGTTCTTCGGAGCCACTTTCAGTCTCCAAAACTAATGCTTTGCATTGCTCGATACTATGTAGAATTTCTGGCAGAGTCGCTTTCTGTAAAAAAATAGACATTAAACCTATTGTACAATATATTATATATCAAGTATTGACTTATTATTTACATCTCCTAATATCAATTGCCATTTATACTTAATAAGCCCCGAAGGAATAGCCTGAGACTCCTCTTCCAAAGATAAAGAACTATTCGAACTTGTTATTGTTTCTGGAGGGTTTATTTGTATGCAAATGTCTGTTGGGGCTGTTGCGTAGCCTTCACGAACACTTTCCATAATTAATAATAATTGTCAATTGTTTAAAATTAATTTTTGTGCGTTAATAAATTTAATGTATAATAATTAATATTATTATATAATTAATATTAATATATAAATGTGTAAAAAGCGCTTTGTTATTATATAAATATTTACATGAGTTTGACAGTTCGAGCTGTCAAGCGTCCATGTTGGATTCGGAACTGTCAGGAGGACATTTTGAATTTTGCAACTGTCAACATCTAATAATAATATTTAATTTTGTTTGAAAAGTTATTGAAGGTTATATATACATTTGTAGATAATTTTATTGGTTTATTAAAGATGTATAATAACGTTAATATATTCTATTAAATTATGACAAAACAATGTGGAGCTGTCAAGCGTCCATGTTGGATTTGAAACTGTCAAAAAGATATTTTGATTTTGCTATTTGTTAGAATTAATTGTGCGTCTTGTTTTTAATTTAGAATAAGCAATTCGAATCACTTTTTACGCATTTTTATATTAATAATGATAATTATTTACTTTTGTGCGAACTGTCAAATTTGTAAGTTTGAGCTGTCAAGCGTCCATTTTGGATTCTGAACTGTCAGGAGGACATTTTGTATTTTGCAACTGTCAAAATACATTATTAGTTTGTTAAAATTAAATGTGCTTAATGTTTTAAATTTACAATGAGTCAATTTAATGATTTTTTACGCATTTATAAAATAATAACAATTATTATTTACTTCTGCACGAACTGTTAAATTTGTTAATTTGAGCTGTCAAGCGTCCATGTTGGATTTGGAACTGTCAAGGGATTTTGCAACTATCAACATTTTAAATATAATTATTACGAATGTAATGAAGATAATATTTTATTAGCACTTAGCAATTTATTTAAACATATTTATTTTTGTTGTAAATTAAATATATAAAATGTTGCAAATAATAATGTTAAAATAAATATTTTTATTAACTATATGATAAATTTTAAAGTTTTCTTACTAAATTTTGTTAGAAAAGTTTTTAAATGTTATATACAGATTTGTAGATAATTTAATTAGCTTTTTAACGATATATAATAATGTTATTAAATTTAATTAAATTTAAACAAAATGAATATAAATATAAACCAAAACGTTGAAGCTAAACAATACGGACGTCTTACAAAGATTTGGATTTCTAAGTTTAACGAATTATTTTTGCATAATTTTGTTCCAATACTAACAAATTGTTATACACAGTTTTACAGATAATTTTATCTACTTTCTAATAATATACAATAATATATACATATTGAAACAAATTATTTAAAAAATTAATTAAAATCTAAATAAAATGTTTGACCAAACATCATGAACTAGATATAACTCGTTGTTTAATTTCAATTTTTTAAATATATCTTTGTTCCATACGATTTAAATTGTTATATACAGATTTATAGATAATTTTATCTACTTTTTAAAGATATATTATTATAAATAACCTTCAAGATGAATTTTATTACTAAAATGCTAAATATGAAAAAATGTAACCAGTGAAATCCACCAATAGCTAACTAAATATTAGAATTGACCACTTTTCTCACTAAATTTTGTTTCAAATTTTGTTTGTTATATGCAGATTCGTAGATAATTTTGTTAGCTTTCTAACAATATATAATACTATTGTTATTTTTTGATTTTCTATAATAAAATAAACGTGTTTACAAAATAGTGCAAAAGATGAAACTGGTACTATAAAATTCATTTTGATAACAAAGTTTAAAACTATTTTGTGAAAAATTTTGTACGAAACATGTTAAAGTATGGTATACAGAGTTGTAGATAATTTTATTAGCTTTTTAACGATATATAATAATATATATGTTGTATAACAAAGTTTAGCAATATGAACGTAAATATAAAAATCGTAACCAATGAAATTCACCAATGGCTAAGTAGATTTTACATTTTACACAATTTTCTTATTCAATTTTGTTTAAAAAGTTAATAAACGTTATATACAGATGTGTAGATAATTTTATTAGCTTTTTAATAATATATAATATCATTGTTATTACTTAAGTTTTGAAATTAATAATTCATTTATTTTGGGCAAAAAATGCTAAAATCTCAAGTATATTTTTTTCAATTTGCATCATTTGCTGAAAATTTTGTTAGAACATTTAAATACTATTATATATTACTGAAAAGCTTATTAAATTGTTCACAAGTCTGCATTTACATTTTTAAACGTTTTAGAACAAACTTTTTGATAAAAATTACCTACACTTTGAAATTTAATATTATCACACACTTTTTTAAATTAGCAAAATGGATAAACATTAAGTAAGTTTTAAGTTTTAGTATTTAATTATTGGTTATTAGTAGATTTCCAAGGTTACATTTTTTGTAATTACCTTCATATTGTGAAAATTTGTTCCACAACTTATATGTTATTATATATCGTTAAAAAGCTAATAAAATTATCTACATCACTATATATAACAATTTATGACGTTTAACAAAATTACTTACAAAATATAGTTAAAAATGAAAAGACAAATATTATATTGTAAATTCAAATTCAAATGTTAACCGTCAAAACAGAGTTGACAGTACCAACCCGCGTACAACTTCACTTTGTTGAGTACATTGTTTAAAATTAAATGCAGTAATTTTATAACATTTTATATACGAATTAATATGTGAATTAGTTTCATCGCTTGCACTTTTTTTTTACTTAGACGTTTATTTTACTATAAATAATTAAAACTAGCTGTAAGTGGAATTCTGTCTTAAGGCAATTAAGGCATCGTGCCTTAAGGCAAATTGCTGGAACTTCCCGTGCCAAAAATTATTTTTTTAAAAACGATTAACATTTTTGAAAAAATTTCACTTCGAAAAAATAAGATTTTTTAGAAATTTTAAATCGGACAAAAAATTACTTTTTTTTGAAAAAAAAAATTACGTTTTTTTGAAAAAAAAAAAATTTTTTTTTAAAAATTTTTAAATAATTTTTTTTATAAAAATTTTTTTTTTGAAAAAATGTCTTCATTTTGATATATTTTGGAAGATCTGAACTTTTTTTCAAAGCAATCGTACTGCTTTAACTGCATAGAGACGAAATATAGAAGCGCGTAAGCGCCGCGTCGCTGTCTAACGGAAAAACAATAGTACGGAACCCATAGGAATGTAAACAAAACTTATACTTATTGTTAAAATCTCAATAAAATATCTGATAATTTGATATGCATATGTCTAATGTCTAATGATTATTGTTGACCGCCAAACGTTATTTTTTTTAGTTTTTTTTACTAAATCTCCGAAACCGCTAGACCTATCTTCATGAAAATTTGATCAAATCTTCATCTTGTTCATACAAGTAAAATGTTTTTTGAACTATACAAATCGGACGCTCCGTTCTCTTAAAAACTGAGTTACCGTTTTTGGCCCTTTTTGCCCCATATCTTCGGAACGGCTAGACCTGCCTTTGACAAAAACTAATCAGCACGTCTCCTTATCAATACGAATCGAATGTTTTCTGAATTATTCAAATTGCTTCATCCGTGTTCCCGAAATCGTCGACGAAAATTTGTATCCGAACACACACACACATGGACGCACACACACACACACACACATACATCAATTTTCTCCAAGGTATGCCAACATATTCAGAAACCTCTGAAACGTGAAGATATATAAAAATTTTCATTTTCGATTTTTTTGCGATTACTTACCCTATGGAAAGTTAATTATAAATAAATCAATTTATCATCTCCAGAACATTAATAATCGTCATTTCATTTCGAATCAAATTCCAAAAAAAAATAGTTGCCAAAATTACACAAAATTGAAAAAGTGCTCCCGCATAGTCACAGTCTAAACGCATTTGCAAATAATTCTGTGCGACATTCTCACTTATACTGTGCTCAGATTGGCGGCATTTTCACATTTTTCAATAATTTTCACAAAATTGGAAAAGTGCTCCAATACACAAACAGTCTAAACGCACATGGGTAAACATTTGTACCAGAGTGGCGCTTAGACTGTGCTTAGTTTGGGTGATTTTTTGAATTTTTAATCCAAAATTACAAAAAAAATTTTTTGGAAAAAAAATTAGAAACAAAAATTTTTTTTTTCCAAAATCAATTATTTTGTTGAAGAAAGCAGAAAGTTCTTTGAATCATTTAAATCGGACGCTTAGTTCTCTCAAAAACAGGCATTTTTTTAAATTTAGCTCTGTATCTCCGAAACCTCTGGGCCTACCTTTGCCAAAAACTAATCAGCACATCTCCCTATCAATAGGAATCGAATGTTTTTTAAACCATTCAAATCGGTTGATCCGTTCTCTCAAAAACTCGCTTTCTATTTTTTGCACTCTTTGCTCCATATCTCCGTAACGGCTGGACCTGCCTTTGCCAAAAACTAATCAGCACATCTCCCTATCAATAGGAATCGAATGTTTTTTAAACCATTCAAATCGGTTGATCCGTGCGCCCGAAAACGTGGACGAAAAAAAGCGGACATACAAAACACACACACACACACACACACACACACACACATCCATTTTTTCTGAAGTATGCCAAAATGTTCAGAAACCTTCAAAACGTCGAGAAATGTAAAAATTTTTGATTTCGATTTTTGGACGATTACTATAACTTACCCTACGGGAAGTTAATAAAACAATTAGTATTATATATTGTTAGAAAGGTAATAAAATTATCTACAAATCTGTATATAACGTTCAAAAACTTTTCGAACAAAATTTAGCAAGAAAAATCTGTAAAATTGAAACTGTAGTCAGCCATTGGTAGTGGTTACATTTTTTGCTAATTACGAATATAATGCTAAAACTTGTTTTAGCATATATATATATATATATATATATATATATATATATATATATATATATATATCATTATATATCGTTAGAAAGCTAATAATGTTATCTACAACTCTGTATATTACAATTTATTACGTTTCGAACAAAATTATTTACAAAATATTTTTAAACTTCGATATCGAATTCAAGTGCCATTTTATATTATAATTATAGATAATTTTATTAGCTTTCTAACAACATATAATACTATTGTTATATTTAATGTAACCGATAAAACTAATAATATGAAATGACACTTCATTTTTATTTCAAAGTTTGAAAATTGTAAATAATTTTGTTCGAAACGTAATAAATTGTTATAAACAGAGTTGTAGATAATTTTAACGATATATTTTAGTGATATAAACGTAAATATAAAAAAATGTAACCAATAAATCCTCCATGGCTAACTAAATTTCAAATTCCGCACATTTTTCCTATTTAATTCTCTTTTAAAGCATATTAAACGTTATATACAGTTTTGTAGAAAATTTTATTAGTTTTTTAATTATATATAACACTTAAAATATATTTAATTGAATTTAAACAAAATAAGCATAAATATAAACCACGAACATTTATTTATAACTTGAACTATTTCAAATTTGGAGCTGTCAAGCCGCCATGTTGCATTCGGAACTGTCAAGTAGACGTTTTGTATTTTGCAACTGTCAACATTTTAAATATTATTAATATATAATTAATAATTTGTTAAGAAAATAATTAATTACACAACTTTAAATAGTATATTGTGCTACCTTTATTAAAATTTGCTGAGGAGCATCTTGAATTTATTAAATTTTCTGGCTACTAAAACCACTTTTTCAATATCTTTATGCATAAACTATATTTAAAACATTCAATAAATACAAATAATATAATATATAACCTTGATAAAAAAAAAATTAATCAAGGTTCCAATAATGTACAATTCGGTAATACTAGGAATGTAAAACAAAAATGTAATAACAAAGATATTGTATTTTTTAAATTATATTGATCACGTTGCATTGTAATAATACTAAACAATCTATTTACAATTAAAAACACTCCTTTCCAAACTTAATTCTCCTTCTTGATGCGTGTGGATGTCATTCTGTAAATAATGGAGTCCCTTCCGGGGTCCATTGTGGAGATCGAGATGCAGATAGCTAGTAGCGAGAAGAAAAAGGCTACTCCGAACCATAAGATGATGTTAAAAACCACCGGGTAGGAGTCGTTGTATTCTTTAGCTAGGTTGAAATCGGGTTCTTTTGGAGCATCATCTGCTTGCCTTGTCTTACGTGTTAAGACGTCATTAGAGGTTAGTACGGTGAACAGCACTTTGCCTTTGTAGGTTTTATCGAAGGCTTCGCTCAAGGTTTTGATGGCTTTGGTGAGTTCAGTTTTGGCTTTGTCGGTTTCTTCGGGGGATTTGAAATTTGTTGCTAAGCGGAAGAAGAATAAGCTAGGACGTTCATCAGGGGTTAGTTCTAAGACTTTGTCAGATAAAGCGTTGAGGACACCCAGGTCTTTCACAAACTTCTCTGGTAAATCACTTTGTACCGGTTTGGGTGATACAACACCAAAGACACGCTCAGAATTTACGTTACCATTAGGTAACTCCAAGTTCACGAGAGTCAAATCATCAAAGGGGTAGCGTTCTTTGAAGCGTTTATCTAAAGAGTCCCATGTGTTATCCAATTCCTCATCCACAACCAAAGGATAAGTATTCTTCGAATCCAAACTAAGTTTATCGGTGCCTTCTACAACTACAGTGACTACAGCTTTAGGTAATTGAAAAGGATTTAATTTACTCACTCCGTCCCATTCGGCAGAACTCTGCTCCGATGTTAATCCTAGGGCTACGGAATACAATTCCTTTAACAAAGATTGGGGTAAAGGAGTCTCGCCTTGGAATTGGATTCCATTTGGAGAATTTAATACACTCAGTTCGCCGTTGCAATATATGGATGCCACAAGGGGCAGTAAATAAATTAGAACCTTTTGCCACATTTTATTACTTACGGATAAAACGTACGAATGCGATTTTATCCTGTGATCAATAAAATTTTAGTCATATGATTATGTTTCATATGACTGCACTTGTCAATGACGTGACGACGGTACCAACTTGCGGAAATTGTGAGAACTGTCAAAAAGATAAGACTCATTTTATTTTTTTACATTTTGCATATTATCAAGTATAAATATAAACATATTAATACGAAAAAGAAAGTATTAATTAAATATTACATTCATTAAAATTATGTTTTAAATAAATTATATGTTGACAGTTGCAAAATCAAAATGTCCTCTTGACAGTTGCGAATCCAACATGGACGCTTGACAGCTTCAAATTTCGAGTTATAAATAAATATTCGTGTTTTATATTTATATTAATTGGTTGTGATGTAATTAAATATATTAACATTATTATATATCAATAGAAAGCTAATAAAATTATCTACAACTCTGTATATAACAATTTATTTCATTTGGAACAAAATTATTTACAAAATATTTTTAAACTTTAAAGTGTCGTTTTATATTATTAGTTTTTTTATCGGTTATACTTTTTTATATCCACGTTTATTTCATTATACAAAATCAAAATATAACAATAGAGTTATATATTGTTAGAAAGCTAATAAAATTATCTACAATTCTGTATATAACCTTTAAAAACTTTACCAACTAAATTAAATAAGAAAAATATGCGAAATTTAAATAGTAGTTAGCCATTGGTGGATTTCATCGATTTAATTTTTTTTATCTTTAGTATTTTTTGTTCAGAAATTTCTTTATGGTTATTTATAATAATATATCTTTAGAAAGTAGATAAAAATATCTACCAATCTGCATATAACGGTTCAAAAACTTTTCAAACAAAATTAGATAAGAAAAAATTGCGAAATTTAGCATTCAGTTAGCCATTGATAAATATCATTAGTTATATTTTTATATATTTAGCACTATTCTATATTTGTTATATCTAGTTATGATATATTGTTATAGATATTTATGAAAAGTAGATAAAATTATCTACAAATCTGTATATAACGTTCAATAACTTTTCAAACAAAATTAAAGGAAAAAAAATCCGCGAGATTTAAAATTTAGTTAACCATTGGTGGATTTTATTGGTTACATTTTACTATATTTACGTTTATATTGCTAAAATTTGTTAAACAACATATATATATAATAACATATATATCTACAACTCTGTATATAACAATTTATAAAGTTTCGAACAAAATTATTTACAAAATATTCTTAAACTTTGAAATAAAACTGAAGTGTCATTTTACTTATATATTAGTTTTATCGTTTTTTTATATTCACGATTATTTTATTGTACAAAATTAGAATATAACAATAGTGTTATATATATTGTTAGAAAGCCAATACAAATATCTACAAATCTGTATATAACGTTTAATATGTTTTAGAACAAAAATAAATAAGAAAAATTTAGGAAATTTAGAATTTAGTTAGCCATTAGTGAGTTTTCGCGGTTACATTTTTCTAAATTTAGTTGTATTACTAAAATTTGTTAAATAACATATATATTATTATATATCATTAAAAAGCTAATAAAATTATCTACAACTCTGCATATAACAAATTATAACAATTGGAACAAAATTATTTAAAAATAATTCGTAAAACTTTGAAATTAAAATCTTCGTAAGGCGTCCACATTGTTTAATACGATTGTTAAAGCTTTAATGCTTTGTTTTAAAATTAATTTAATTGTAATATAATTTAATTAAATATGATAACATTATTATATATCATTAAAAAGTTGATTCACTACCAATCTATATATAACGTTTAAAAACATTTCAAACAAAATTAAATAGGAAAAATGTTTGAAATTTAAAATTCAGTTATTCATTGGTGAATTTTGTGGTTACATTTATTTATATTTAGCACTATTCTGTTAAAATTAGTCTTTATTATTGTGTACAATAATATATCGTTAAAAAGTAGATAAAATTACCTATACATCGGTATATAACAATTTGTTAGTGTTGGAACAAAATTATGCAAAAATAATTCGTTAAAGTTTGAAATTAACACCACTGTAAAGCGTCCATATTGTTCAAGTTTAAAATTTGTTGACAGTTGCAAAATACAAAATGTCTACTTGACAGTTCCAAATGCAACATGGCGGCTTGACAGCTCCAAATTTGAAATAATTCGGGTTATAAATAAATGTTCGAGGTTTATATTTATATTTATTTTGTTTAAATTTAATTAAATATAGTAACATTATTATATATCGTTAGAAAGCTAATTAAATTATCTACAAATTTGTATATAACACTTAAAACTGTTAAAACAAAACTGTCTAGAAAAAAATGGTTAAACTTTGTAAATTTGTAAACTGAAACATTTATTTTTATACATTTTAGTATAAAATATGTACATAAAATACCACTTACACCTAGTTTACGTAAACTTCAACTAAAACACACAATTAAGTAGTTTCATAAAATGTATTTATACAAACTTACATCATATATACAATCAAATACAATTAAACGTTATAAATCTATCAAATTAACTTCAGTACATTTGTCATTATCCGGCTTCTTATTATTAAAATCATAAACAATCTCCGAAGTGGATTGATAGATCGGATTAATCGTGACACTGTTATCAGAATCATCATCATCTGATAAATAAAATTTTGAGCCTTGTTTCGAACCCAGAGACTTCTTTCTCAAGGGGCAATGGGTCTGTCGTGGATCCTGCTATCGCTCTTGGTTCTGTGCAGCTCGTTGGCAAGTACTTGGGATCGTAGGAGTTTGGGGGATTTACTACGTCTTGGGGGCTGGGGTAAGGCTAGGTTGGTGTCGAAGGGGTTGAAACGACCCACGGATTGAGCTCGTGATTGTACGTTGTTGTTTTTGTGGTTTTCTTGGCCGAAATTGAGGTTTTCAAAGAACTCCCAAGAGTTATCGAATGGTTTTGCTTCAGGTTTTTTCTCTGGGGAGAATTTTATTAAAGCGTTGTCTTCGAATGTTACCCAAGAAGACTCTTGAGCAGGCAAGTGGCATTGGAAGCCTGTCTGTTGCATGAAATGATCCCCGCAGCCTTTATTTCTCGGTACCATGAACAAAGGATCTTTTCCAGTACGCAAACTGATACGTTTCTGCAAACGGAACAACTGGGTCCTCCAGTACTCGTACGAGGCTGTTTTGAGCACATTAATCCACTCCAAGACATGTTCTTCAGATCTGCCTGAAAATACATGTCTTCGATCCCAATCGTTTTGGAACACGATACAAAATGCAAAAGGCATTGCCGTTTGCATCTCTAATTGTATTTGGCACTGTTCCAGCACCAGGAGCCCTAAAGGTTGCTTCGTGTTGACTTTGCCAGTATCACTTATATCAAAATAATATAGGAGGTTAGATTTTAATTTAAACCATCTTTCTTTGCAGCCGTTTTGATTGAATTTGGGCCTGCTGTAATTCAGTCTTCCTTCGAGATCACATTTGGACTCGCTTAATTGAGCGATTTCTTTGTCATTAAACTTCATATTTGCAACAATAACAATACTGAGTATATACAAACGATTATTGGAGCCCTAAGTGTGTCTTTTATCAAACAAAGGATTTGTCACAAGTTTATGACACACATTAAACGAGTAAATTATCATTATTGTGGTGTTTAATGCGTCAATAATTATGTACGGACGTTTAAAATAAACAATGAAGCCGTAAATTAGCTTATTTTTGTGTAATTAAATCAACAAAAATTAATTGGTTTTAACATAACCTTTAAACGAACTGTCATTAAGACATTTTTAAGTAAAATGGGGATGACACTCGATAGTTGGAGCTGTCAAGCGTCCATGTTGGGAACTGTCAAAATGACATATTGATTTTGCAACTGTCAAATTATAATTTCTATCCATTAAAATCATTATACTTATTTATCTATGGTTAAAATTAATTGTGCGTATTGATTTTAATTTAAATTGAGTATGAAAAGTTCCCTATTAATTACTTTTGTGCAAAATGTCAAATTAGTTAGTTTGAGCTGTCAAGCGTCCATGTTGAATTCGGAACTGTCAAGTAGACATTTTGATTTTTGCAACTGTCAACTTTTTAAATATAATTATAATGAATGTCATATTTAATTAATACTTAGCAATTTATTTACGAACATAATATTTTTGTTGTAAATTAATTTTATAAAATTTGTCGCAATTAATGAATTAAAATTTTTATTACCAAGTTACTAATTTTTTATTTTGCAGATTTTTCTAAGTTTTGTTAGAAAAGTTATTAAACGTTATATACAGTTTTGTAGATAATTCAATTAGCTTTCTAATGATATATAATAGTGTTAATATATTTACTTAAATTTAACAAAATAAATATGAATATAAATATAAAATGTATTTATAACATGAATTATTTGGAACTATCATCATGAATAAAAGATTTTAAACTAAAACAATGTGGACGTCTTACGAAGGTGTTAATTTCAAAGTTTAACGAATTATTTTTGCATACTTATGTTCCAACACTAACAAATTGTTATATACTGAATTCTAGATAATTTTATCTATTTTCTAACAATATATAATAATATATACATATTGAAACAAATTATTTAAAAAAATAATCAAACACTAATAAAATATTTGACCAAACACCATGAACCGTTGTTTAATTTCAAAATTTCATCTTTTTTATTTTAATATATTTTGTTGTAAACCGTTTAAATTGTTATATACAAATTTATAAATAATTTTATCTACTTTTTAACAATATATCCCGATTAAAAAATCTAAAGACAAATTTTATTACAATAATTATAAACTAAATACAATCTAAATTTTTAAGTTCACAAATTTTTCTTATTAATTTTGTTTGAAAAGTTTTTAAACGTTATATACAGATTTGTAGATAATTTAATTAGCTTTCTAATGATATATAATAATGTTAATAAACTTCATTAAATTCAAACAAAATAAATATAAATATAAACTAAAACGTTGAAGCTAAAACAATATGGACGCCTTACAAAAATTTTGATTTCCAAGTATAACGAATTATTTTTGCATAATTTTGTTCCAACACTAACAAATTGTTATATACAGATTCATAGATGATTTCATCTACTTTTTAACAATATATTATAATACATAAGTATACCAATAAATTTTACCAGAATAATACTAAACATATAAGAATACACCAATGCAACAGAACGTTTTTTGAATCATTCAAATCGGACGCTTAGTTCTTTCAAAAACTGCAATTTTTTGCTCATTTAGCTCGGTATCTCCGAAACGGCCGGACCTGCCTTTGCCAAAAATTAATCAGCAAATCTCCCTATCAATAGGAATCGAATGGTAAACGAATTATTCAAATCGGATGCTTCATTCTTTCAAAAACTGCAATTTTTTGCTCATTTTTACACATTTAGCTCGGTATCTCCGAGACGGCTGGACCTGCCTTTGCCAAAAACTAATCAGCACATCTCCCTATCAATAGGAATCGAATGTTTTTTTTAACCATTCAAATCGGTTGATCCGTGCGCCCGAAAACGTGGACTTAAAATTGTATCCATACATACATGCAACAATAATATAATAAATTAATAATATATCCAGTTTATTATTTTTATTAAATTTATTGTTTAAATATAAATCGTATAAAAATTATTTCAATTCGATTTGGCACTTAAATAACACTATATTTGCTTTTTTTAACATTTTTACAAATTTTATTATATGTACAATTATAAAATAAATTATTAGCTATAACTATATTAATACTTATTATTATATTGTGTCAATATTTAAATTCTATTGCAACAATTAGTTATTATATAAACAAATCACTTGAAATATTGCATAAGATCTAAACTTAATTACCAAATTAATTAATTGATCACTTATTACTAAGTATTAATATTTATTTTCTGGACAGTTTATACTTCATGTTTATTTATTATTGAAGTAATACAATCATTTTGCTAAAGACAATTACTACAAGATAATTACTATAAATTATATTTATTTACATTTATGTTAACTTATATACTTAAACATTTTTATATAAATCCACTTATAATTTATAATACTGCATTTTTCATTCATAATACAATCATGAATTTTCTCAGGAATTGTTATTCCTATCGACAATATTTTTATTATTAAACATGCCATTTGTTATTAAAATTAATAAATATACTAGATCTAATTTTTTATAAAATTGAGGTAAATTTTATCTACTTTTAGAAATGAATATTGATTTTGTTCAATAAAATGCAAAAGTTCAAGTGTGAAAAACGCTTTACAACGCTAAAGCCTCCGCCACACTCTACCGGCTCCATATAAAGTTAAGAACAATTGTTATATACAAAACGTCTAGTGTGTGTGCGGCTTTAGGCTAGTGCTTGTAGCACACTGTGCAATTATAATATTGATGTAAATTATTTTACATTTTGTCAGTAAATTTTAAAACTTTGTATAGGACTATGTTAAACTATAAATATGAAATTTTAGTAAATTTTATCTAGTTTTTGCTAAAACTAATTCAAAAAGAGTGTCTCGGAATAAGTTTTTAAGTAAGTAAACAAAATGTAGAAAAATGTTCCGACAGAGTTCATTATATTACTTAACGAAAGAGAAAAGATAATTTGTTGTTCAAATATTTTTTAAAATCGTATTTTATTATTCTAGAATGTTGTAATTTGAGTATGTTACTGTCCAAAGCTTATACTAAGACGACAAATACTAAAATTGATGTGTATCAGAACAAAATATTTAAATATTAATACGAAGAAACCGCTATTGTAGTATTGGTAAAAATTAAACTGTTTATAGAAGAATATTGCAATTTGAGTATGTTTTAGACTATGATCAAGTAAAAATTTGTACATGAATCGTAGTAAATTTTATCTAGTTTTTGCTAAACTAATTCAAAAAGAGTGCCCCGGACAAAATTTTCGAGTAATTTAACAAAATGTAGAAAAATGTCCCGTATTCTTCACACATCCATGTGTTAATTCATTATTAATGATTTTATTTCGTATTGCTTATCAAAATAATTTATTTAACGAGCTCCTCAGGACGTAAGAGTCCAAAATTTTTGTATGTTATTCTCTAATATGCATATTATAATAATAAATAGTAAAATTAATAGGTTCTTTGGTAAAAAAGGTAAAAAAGTAAAATAATATTATCTTTTCTCTTTCGTATAGGTTCTTTAACAATATTTTAGGTTTTTAATTATTTTGTCTCCAAAGTACATAAAAATGCATTTTTAAACAATATTGTTGTATTTTTTTATTAATATTTCAATATTTTGTTCTGAAACTCGTCAATTTTAGAACTTGTAGTCATAGTATAAACATTGAAGAGTAACTTACTCAAGTTTGAGCATTCTATAATGTCATTTTGAAAATTATTTGAAGAACAAATTGGTTTTACACTTTCGTTGAATACTAATTACGTGTACGGTGATCAAATATATAAGGATAGGTTTACATTAGTTTTACTCAAAATTTTCCACGGGGTTAAAATAAACTATTTATACAGAACTTTAGTAAATTTTATCTAGTTTCTGCTAAACTAATCCAAAAAGAGTGTCCCGGGCAAAATTTTTGAGTAATTTAACAAAATTTAAAAAAATGGCCCTACAGAATCCATATAATAAAAATCCTAACAATATATAAGGACGTGTTTACATTAGTTTTACACAAAACTTTCCACAGGACTTTAGTAAACTATTTATACAGAATTTAAGTAAATTTTATCTACATTTAGTTAAGATAAACTAAAAACAATGCTCTGGACAAAATTTTCGAGTAATTTACCAAAACGTAAAAAAATGTCCCTTATTCATTAGGCTTGGTCCATTATCCTTACAATGCAAAGGACAGAACTATTGGTCTATTTTGGGATATGAGATTTAAATCAGAAAAAAATATTGCTTACATCAAACCTTGTATTATCAAGCCTCCAAAAAAACAATCTGGAAATGATACTAAATTTGGCCTCAAAATGCCGAATTTTGCATTAATACATAACAAGAAATTTAATAAATAGATGATTAGCTAATAAAATTATCTATAACTCTGTATATAACAATTTGTTACGTTTCGAACAAAATTATTTACATTTTTTTTCAAACTTTCAATTGGCATTTTATATTATCAGTTTAACCGGTTGCACTTTTCTATATCCATGATTATTTTATTATAAATAATTAAAATATAACAATAATATTATATATTGTTAAAAAGGTTATAAAATTGTCTACAAATCTGTATATAACGTTTAAAAACTTTTCAAACAAAATTATTCAAAAAAAATTTATGAACTTAAAAATTTAGTTACCGTTGATGGATTTCATTGGTTACATTTTTTTATGTTTATATTTATTGTAAAAAAAAATTGTCTTTAAAGTTGTTTATAGGGATATATTGTTTAAAAGTAGATAAAATTATCTATAAATCTGTATATAACAATTTAAATCGTTTAGAACAAAGATATATTAAAAAAATTATTAAATTTTGAAATTAAACAACGAGTTATGCCTAGTTCATAGTGTTTCGTCAAACATTCTTTTAGATTTTAATTATTTTTTCAAATAATTTGTTTCAACATGTATATATTGTTATATATTGTTAAAAAGTAGATAAAATTATCTATAAATCTGTATATAACAATTTGTTAGTGTTGGAACAAAGTTATGCGAAAATAATTTGTTAAAGTTTGAAATTAACACCATCATAAGGCGTCCATATTGTTTCGCAAAAACAAAATGTCTACTTGACAGTTCCAAATTCAACATGGCGGCTTGACAGCTCCAATTTTAAAATAATTCGAGTTGTAAATAAATGTTCGTGGTTTACATTTATAGTTATTTTGTTTAAATTTAATTAAATATATTAAAAGTGTTATATATCGTTAGAAAGCTAAGAAAATTATCTACAAATCTGTATATAACGTTTAAAAACTTTTCGAACAAAATTTAGCATAATAAATCTGTAAAGTTGAAACTGTAGCTAGCTATTGGTGGTCAGTGGTAATATTTTTTTATATTTACTTAAATATTGCTAAAATTTGTTACACAACATATATATTGTTATATATCGTTAAAAAGCTAATAAAATTATCTACAACTGTGTATGTAACAATTTGTTGCGTTTCGAACAAAATTATTTACAAAATATTTCTAAATTTTCAAGTGTCATTTTATATTAGCGGTTTCATCTGTTGCACTTTCAATGTATTAGGGTGAGTTCACACTAGTCTTGTACAAAACTTTCCACAGGACTTTAGTAAAATATTTATATAAAATTTAAGTAAATTTTATCTAGGTTCAGATAAGCTAACTCTGAAAATAATGTCACGAACAAAGTTTTTGAGGAATTTAACAATATTTCAAAAAATGTCCCAATAGAATTCATATAGTAAAAATTCTAACAATATATAAGGACGTGTTTACACTAGTTTTACACAAAATTTTGCAAAGGACATTACTAAACTATTTATAAGGATTTTAAGTAAATTTTATCTAGTTTCAACTAAACTAATTCAAAAACAATGTCTCAGACAAACTTTTCCAGTAATTTAACAAAACATAAAAAAATGTACCTTATACATTAGGCTGGGCCAATACTCATTCAATTACAATACAGTACTCTTCTTGAAAACAATCATAGACTTCCTTCGACAATCATTCCTAGAACTTTTACTCGTATGCATCCGATTCACATCCAAATCGTCTTGACTTTGGGAATTCAGCAAAGCGAGAAGCTCGAAGGCTGCTCGTTTGTTATCCGCATTCCACACACTCGAGGGTAAAAAGTTTTCTTTATTGTCTTCGGGACACTTTTGTTGTTTATTGAGAACAATATTTTTACAATCAGAGTTCTTCGATGATTTAAAAACCGAAAACAAGTTCTTTTTATTCGGTTTATTGTTAAGTTTATCGTTTAAAATTTGCACATCAGGCTTAAGAATAGTTTCTTTAATCGGTTCTAATTTTACAGCAGGCACAATTATACTCTCGCAGTCCCCTGTGTCAGCCGAAAGGGTGCTGTCGAGATCTAGATAATCGATTTTTTGTGCCCTTCGTCTAGGACGTAAACACTTGCCTGTTTTGTAAGTTTTAATCAAAGCCTCGGCTTTAGCAAGCTTTTCTTTGGCTAAAACATTTAATTGTTCCAAACGTTGCTCACGCTTTGCCAATAATTTCTCTTTTTCCAAAAGTTTAGCTTCGGCTTGCTTCAAATTAACTTCTCGTTGACGTATTTGTTCTAATTTTGTTAACCAGACTTGTTTAAAAGTGTCTTCGGTTAAATCGTGAGGACTTTTAAAAGTCTCCAAAGCCTTTGCTAAAGTTTTTGGATCGGAATCAGACTTCGACACAGGTTTTTGGTGTAAATCGTTTTGGTAAACATTGTCACAGTTGTTTAATTTATCCAAAAAACTCGTGCGTTTAACATTTTTAACAATCGGAGAAGTAAATTCTGTGCTCAAGTTTGATAAAACAGTGGGATGGTGTATAATAATTTCCACAGAAGGCCTGTACGTGCAATCTGTATTCAATAACAACTTTATAACATTGTGTAAATCATCCGTGTAGTCTTTAGGTATCTTTTTAAAACGTCCTTGCTTAATATTATCAGACAAACTCACAAACGTGTCACTGAAAAACGGTGGTTGCAAAGCACATAACTCGTACACCAGACAACCCAAAGACCAAACATCACTTTTTTTATTATATTTAGCACCTTTAATAACCTCCGGACTCATATAGTTAGGAGTACCCACCACAGTATCACTAAAACTATCCTTTTCCATTATTCTTGCTAAACCGAAGTCACCTAGCTTAACATTACCACGACTGTCAAGAAATATGTTAGCAGGTTTTATATCCCGGTGCAAAATTGTTAAGCGGGATTTATGGGTGTGACAAGCCTGCAAAGCCCTAGCTGTCTGGTACAAAACTTTCCATACAAACCTTTCCTCGATACAACTATTCGTGTCTTTACATTTTGTGATCAACTTAGCCAAGTCACCCTGCTCGCAGAATTCCATTATTATATATAAAATTTGTGTTTGCACATGAATGATCCTGTCATAATACTGCACGATATTAGGATGTTTGAGTTCTTTTAATAAATTTACCTCGGATACTAAAAGTTGCTTTTGGTCCTCTGACATGCAACCGTAGTCAATTGCTTTCCAGACATAAACTTTATTATTTTTCTTATGTTTTACTTTATAACATACTCCAAAGGAGCCCGAGCCTATTATACACAACACTTCATAGTCTGTTAATTGCATAATTATATATATTTATTAACAATTGTAAATAAAAACGTTATCAACAGACTTCAACTGTCAAAACAGGTGTTTGTTTATTGACGACAAGTTGGCGACAGGTGGATTGACAGAGATATCGATATTTTTGGTTATGGTGCGAAATATCGATAAAAATGGCGCGCGGGGAATTCAAAATGGTAAATGAATGTAGTTTTGGGTATAAATTGTTTTTGGTGCAAATGTAATGATACATTTATGGCATTAAGTATAATTGTTATTTATATATTTATGTTTGTTTATATTTGTATATTTATATATTTATATATTTATATATTCATATATTTATATTCACTTGCATTATTATATGTAATATCTGTGTCTATTATTACTTGCATATTTATTTTTATATTTTTTAACTTTTCGTAGAAGTTTATGTTTTTGCCAAATACTCGATTTCTTAACCTTATATTTTCAATATTTAATTTTAATTCAATCCTGTGAACTAGTCCTAATTATATTATATATAGATTATGTCCGGTTTTTTGTATAATATATGGATTCCGTCAGAATATTTTTCTAATTTTGTTAATTTACTCAAAAAATTTGTATGGGTCATTTTTTTCTAATTAGCTTAGCAGAAATTAGATAAAATTTACTAAAATTCTGTATAAACAGTTTATTTTAACCCCATGGAAAATTTTGTGTAAAACTAATGTAAACCTATCCTTATATATTGTGAAAATTTACCACGTATGAAATTTGTGGGGTCAATTTTTCAAATTTTGTTAATTTAATCGAAATCTTGTTCCGGGGCACTCTTTTTCATTTAGATAAGCAGAAACTAGATAAAATTTACTACAAATTCATATGAACAGTGTTATATAGTTCTTTGGAAAATTTTGTATAAAACTAATGTGAACACGCCCTAATATATTGGTATATAAAATTTGAGAGGACATTTTTTTTATATTTTTTTAATTTATTCAAAAACTTTGTCCTGGGCACTCTTTTTTATTTACCTAACCAAAAACTAGATAAAATTTTCTATAAATGTATATAAACAGTTTAATATGGTTTTATTTGAAAATTTTGTTTAAAACTAACGTGAACTCACTCTAATATATTATATGAATTTTAGTATATGGAATCTGTCGGGACATTTTTTGAAATTTTGTTAAATTACTCAAAAATTTTGTTTAGGACACTATTTTTTGTTTAGCTTAGCAGAATGTAGATAAAATTTACTAAAATTCCTCATAAACAGTTTAATATAGTCCTATGCAAAATTTTGTATAAAACTAGTCAAATTTACAATATATAAAATTTGTATTTGTATTTATTACTATATTATTTTTTACAAAATCTATATTATTTCATATTATGATTTGATTTTCACTAAAATATTTTATTTCACAAAGCATTTTCTTGTGTTGAAATGTTCAGAAACCTCTCAAACCTGAAGAAATGCAAAAGTTTTATTTTCGGTTAAAAAATTCTACTAATCGTATCTGTCATATATGTTTGTTAACATGTTAAGTATTTTTTAACTTTATTAAAGTTATAAGATTAAAAAATATGTTCTCAGTAATAATATTATTTTTATAAATCTCCTATTTTTTACGCCACCAGATGATTACGGCGTACGATAAATTATTAAAGTTTGGAATATAAAAAACATCTTGTCTCAGTTCACAAATTATAAATTTTGCAAATTCAAATTTTAAACACGTTTTGCAGACAATTTTGTTCTACGAGTTTTTAAATGTTATACACAGATTTGTAGATAATTGTAATAGCTTTCTAATGATATATAATACTTATAATATATTTTATTAAATTTAAACAAAATATATATAAATATAAACCACGGACATTTATTTATAACTCGAATTAATTCCAAGTTAGAGCTGTCAAGCCGCCATGTTAGATTAGGAACTGTCAAGTAGACATTTTGTTTTTGCAACTGTCAACATGTATAAAAGAAATTTAAAACTAAAACAATATGGACGCCTTACGATGGTGTTAATTTCAAAGTTTAACGATTTATTTTTGCATAATTTTGTTCCAACACTAAGAAATTTTTATATACAGATTTATAGATAATTTTATCTATTTTCTAACAATATATAATACTATATACATATTGAAACAAATTATTTGAAACATTAATTGAAAGCTAAAAAAATGTTTGACCAAACACTATGAACTAGGCATAACTCGTTGTTTATTTCAAAATTTAATGAATTTTTTTAATATATCTTTGTTCCAACACTTACAAATTGTTATATACAGATTTGTAGATGATTTTATCTACTTTTTAACAATATATGATAGAGCATAAGGATTGATATGAATTTTATAAGTATAATGTTAAATGTAAAAAAATGTCACCGAAAAAATTCACTGACGGTAACCAAATTTTTAAGTTCATGCATTTTTCATAATTAATTTTATTTGAGAAATTATTAAACGTTATATACAGATTTATAACCTTTCTAACCCCATATAACATTATTGTTATATTTTAATTATTTAAAATAAAATAATCGTGGATATCAAAAAGTGTAACCGATTAAACTGATAATATAAAATGGCACTTGAAAGTTTAGAAGTATTTTGTATTTAATTTTGTTAATAATTTTCTTCTAAATGAAATAAATTATTATATACAAAGTTATAGATAATTTTATTAGCTTTTTAACGATATATAATAATATATAAGTGTTGGAACAAACTTTAGCAATACAAACGTAAATATCAAATGTAACCTATAAAACTCACCTATGGCTAATTACAGTTTCAACTTTACAGACTTCTCTTGCTAAATTTTGTTCTAAAAGTTTTGAAACGTTATATACAGATTTGTAGATAATTTTATTAGCTTTCTAACAATATATAACACTATTGTTATATTTTAATTATTTATAACAAAATAAACGTGCAACTCATGAAACTAATATTATAGGAAGTTAAACACCAAACTATTTTTTTTTTGAAAATTTTGTTAAACAAAATCAGTCAAAATTCAAAATGCTTTATATATTTGTAATGTGCTCTTGAAGACTTTTCAAATGAGACCCCATATGCAAAATTTTTGGTATTTGACAGTAAAACACTATTACGATCTTGTTTATTTTAATAGATAAATTTTAGAACAAACACACATGAACAATATGTATTTAATTGTATGTATTTAAGTTCTTTATAATTTTTATTTTTCGATTCGATCTAAATGCCTTAGTATTTGTTTTAACAAAACCTTTGCAAGACACCTGAAACATATTTTCATTAACAATGCTAATTAGTAAAGCATAAAAATTAAAATAAGAACTCATCGATCCATTTATTAATTTACATACTTTATTTTAAGAATTAAAATACAACTAACAAAACGCAAACCCACTATCTCGATTGAATCAATTTTTAATTAATAATTTTGATTTAAAATTTCCGTTCAGGGCCAGGATGGTGGATCACCGGGTTTAACTCGACCACCATACAGAGCACTCTTGTCACGGAACAATGTCATCCTTCGGGTCTCAGAGTCATCGATTAATTTTCCTAAATAGAATCCGGCTAGGGGTACGATCATCCAGATGTGGTGAGTCTAATAAAAAACAAAAATTATAATTATTCAGTATACATATGAACGACGACATTATTATGCATATAAGACAGGTGTATTTATTATTAAGTATATTATTATTAATTGTTGTCATTTATCTTACTGTGAATCCAAACAAGCCCATTTTCAATGCAATTTCTTGCTAGCTTTCCACTTTTGTGTATTAGACCAGTCCGCGTAAATCGAGCCGGCTGCAATGTCGGGAAAAGCACAACGATACTGTATTTTCTAAATAATACGAAAAGACGACAAGTACCCATTAAGCTGAAATCGTAAATGACATGACGTAAAATGACACGCGATGAGGTTATGTAGCATTATGTAATATAATAGACATATATATGTTAAGGAAATGCATAAAACTTACTTTGTAGGTTGCAACATTATTAAAAATATATTTAAATATGATAGAACGTAAAATTTGTTTACAAAATTGGTTTTATTTAACAAAATTTTGTTAGTGTTTTGTTTTTTCATTATGGCGGCAGTGATGGCGGCGGGTGACAGGTCGCGTTGACAGTTGATGAGCGCGCGAAATATGAATTGAAGTAAGAGAATATTTGTAATAAAATGCAGATACATACACAAGCAACCATTATATACTAAAATATTTAGAAACAATCTAAACAACTATCATGCAACTATCTTTGTACAACAATATTGTTTAAAATTATGTTTTTAGATTTTCATTTATATTTAACAAAAAAATTTGGAGATGGTAACGCTGTTTGTATTTGACAGTTTTGTAGTCAAGCGCGCAGAAAATGTTTAAAAATAACAAAATACAGCCAAAACGTGTTAAATAATAACAAAGTAGATATAAATATGTTTGTACAACATTATTGTTTATAAAACGTGTGTTATTTTACGTTGCTAATGTCTAAACTAATAATTTATAACATGTAAGTTTTTGAGGTTAGTATTTGCACTTACAAGTTTTATTCTTAAATCTTATTAATAAATTTAGTTTAAGAGGTTTATAATAACATAAATGTATTCTATACATGCCGCTTAAGGCTTTAGTATTACCTAAAACTATTATGCTTAGTGCTTTGGGTACAAATTAAATAAATTTCTCTTCATGCTTTTTCTAGTTATACCCAAGTCCATTATGTTCGTTGAAAAAAGCATTTTCAACTTCAAACCTTCATAAAACTCCGAAAA
>NW_020538040.1:2301415-2351545 GCF_003426905.1 Ctenocephalides felis | reverse complement strand
ATAATTTAGACAATATTTTTGACTAAATATTGAAGAATAATATATTTTACATGATATAGTTTGTTGAATAATATATTTTTAATCGATTGTAATAAATGACAACTTATTTTACATTTAACTAAAATACAAATTAGACTATTCGATAGCTATTCGACTACTAGGTTCTCAATTGTATTCTCGAGTTAGTATCGATGAAGGTGAAATGAATTAATTTAATTGAGTTTAAGTTTTTTTCTGTTATATGATAAAGTTAGTCAGTCAGATGATAAAGTAAAACTATTTTTTGTTTCAACCGAATGCTTGTGTTCAACAATTTTATAAATCAAATAACATCTATTCGATAATATATATATATATATATATATATATATATATATATATATATATTGCACATCGAGTTCAATCTTGATTCTAACTTTTTAAAGATAATATTTCTGTTGGTCGTCAGTAGTTGTTTTTTCAAAAATTTAGATGAAGGTCGAGTTTGCTCGTCAGTAGAGTCCCTTTTTATATTTTTTACTATTTTATTTACATTTGTTCGTCAGTAGAGTCACTTTTTTATATTTTAATTTGAAATTCAAATTCTGTGCGTCAGTAGAGTCTCTTTTTTCAAAATTTTTGATAAAAACAAGTTTGCTCGTCAGTAGAGTCTCTTCTTTTCAAAAATTGTGATAAAAATCAAAATTTGCTCTTCAGTAGAGTTTCTTTTTTCAAAATTCTAGATAAAAATCGCGTTTTCTCGTCAGTAGAGTATCTTTTTTTCTTATTTTCTATCCGTCGTTAGAGTCTCTTTTGTCAAAATTCTTGATAAAAATCAGATTTGCTCGTCAATAGAGTCTCTTTTTTTAATTTTTTGATAAAAAATGAAATTGCTCGTCAGTAGAGTGCTTTTTTAAATTTATTTTAGTAAAGGACTTTACTGACGAGTAAACTAAATTAAAAAAGTTCGAGAGAAATGTTAAGAATTTCAAAAAAATGTTAAAAATAAAGAGACTCTACTGACGAGCAAACTGATTATTTAAAGAGATTATTCCGTTTTAGTTTTTTTCGTCAGTAGAGTCCCTTTTTATATTATTTTACTTTGAGAGTCCCTTTTTTCGTTTAGTAAAGAATGAACTCTACTTTAATAAAGAATGAACTCTACTGACTATTGAACACGATTTAAATTAGAAAAAAAGAACTCTAATGATGAGCAAATTGATTATCGTCTGAATTGAGGGAAATAAACTAAAATAGAACTCTACTGACGAGCAAATTCGATTGAAAAATGCAAAAGTGTTGCTAAGGATTAGAGACATGGATTTTGAGAAACGGTTTTAAAAACTACTTTTATTCGTCAGACAGTTATTATTTTAAATTTGTTTTCCGTAAATTAATTGAATTTAGTAGTATGTGCCATTTTTTTCTATTTTTCAAATATTAAAATTCAATTTTATTTGAAAAAAAAGTTGTATTTTTGTAAAAGTTCAAGTGTGAAACACGCTTCACAACGCTAAAGCATCCACCACACTCTACCGGCTCCATATAAAATTATAACCTACTTGTATCTACAAAATGTCAAGTGCGAGTGCGGCTTTAGGCTAAAGCTTGTAACACACTGTGCAACTTTATATCAATTAAATAAAACTTAAAAAGATTATAGTTTACTTTGCGTTGCATCATGCAACAATGATGTACATTTAAATTATAAAATCGAGTTTTAGCAGAGCACTAATTATATATTTATATTTCTTTGTATATTATTAATAAAATTCGATGAGTCATCTTCTATCATCATATCATTATCAATACGATTAGAGAATGTCTTCATATCATCATAATGCTTATCCTCTTCATCATCCCTTTTATAAAATGTCACACATATCTTTCTATTAATTAATTATTAATAATTATTGATTAATAATTAATAATAATGTCCTATACATATATAAATAAATAATAATTAGCTTTATTATACGTACAATAATGGTTACCTATATACATACATATACATATACATATATTATAAATAAATAAATAAAAATAAATATAAATTAATAAAATTGATAAATTGAAATAAACGATTATAAAATATTATTTGAGGGTTTTTTTCAATTGTATTTTACAGTATTGTAGATATTTTTTTTGAGTTGTGCTTCTAAGGTGCTTGTTTTAATTTGCTCGTCAGTAGAGTCCTTTTTTAAATTTCTAGATCAGAATTTATATTAGCTCGTCAGTAGAGAACCTTTTTTGAAATTCTTGATAAAAATCTAGTTGCTCGTCAGTATAGTTCGTTTTTTCGAAATTCTTGATAAAAATCTAGTTGCTCGTCAGTATAGTTCTTTATTTTCTAAATTCTTGATAAAAATCGAGTCCCTTTTTTTATCAAAAATTTTGATAAAAATCTTGTTGCTCGTCAGTAGAGTCCCTTTTTCCAAAAATTCTTGATAAAAATCAAGTTTGCTTGACAGTAGAGTCCTTTTTTGTATTTTTTACTATTTTATTTATATTTGCTGTCAGTAGAGTCACTTTTTCATATTTTAATTTGAAATTTAAATATGCCCGTCAGTAGAGTTCTTTTTTTCAAAAATCTAGATAAAAATCGAGTTTGCTCGTCAGTAGAGTTTTTTTTTTTCAAAAATTTTGATAAATATTTAGTTGCTCGTCAGTATAGTTCTTTATTTTCAAAATTCTTGATAAAAATCGAGTTTGCTTATCAGTAGAGTCCCTTTTTATATTTTTTACTATTTTATTCAAATTTTTTCATCAGTAGAAAAATTTAAATTTTTGTGCGTCAGTAGAGTTCTTTTTTTTCAAAATTCAAGATAAAAATCGAGTTTGCTCGTCAGTAGAGTTTTTTTTCTTAATTTTCTAGATCGAAATTAAACTTTGCTCGTCAGTAGAGTCCTTTTTTTGATTTTTTGATCAGAATTTATATTTTGCTCGTCAGTAGAGTCTCTTTTTGTGATTTCTATATCAGAATTTGAATTTGCTCGTCAGTAGAGTCCCTTTTTTCAAAATTCTTGATGAAAATCAAGTTTGCTTGTCAGTAGAGTCTCTTTTCTTAATTCTCTAGATCGAAATTTATATTTTTCTCGTCAGTACAGTCCCTTTTGTCAATATTCTAGGTTATTAAAATTTGCCAGTAGAGTTTCTTTTTTATTTTCAGGATCAGAAGTAAATTTTGCTTGTCAGTAGAGTCCCTTTTTATAATTTTCTAGGTTAGAATTTAATTTTGCTCGTCAGTAGAGTCCTTTTTTTCAATCAGTTTGAAATTAAATTTTGCTCGTCAGTGGAGTCCCTTTTATCTTTACATTTAAGATTATGCACAATATAAATGTACCCGTCAGCAAAGTTTTTTTTATATCTTATAATTAGCATTTTTTATTCTATTTTTTACAAGTTCAAATTTAGTTCTAATTCAGTAGAGTTCTTTTTACTGTAGTTTAACATTTTCCTATTGGTTTGTTGACATGATATTTTGTTAGTGCTCGTCGAGACTCCACATGCCTATATTTGAAGTAAAACTTCTCAACTCATACTGGACCAAGAGTTCTGCAACCCGATGGTTTACTTTTTGTTATATCTCTTGTAACTTTTGAACCGTTCTTCCAAATTGAACAAAATATTCAGCAAATTTATACGAAATTAAATTATCTATAATATTATGTTGCATAGTATGACTCTTCGACAACTTGGTACTTTTAAAATTGCAAAAATTAGAAATTAGAAATGAAGTAAATTATGTGTACAGAACCCTATTGGTTTATTGAGTTTGTAAGTGTGTTATTTGAATAGTGCTGGTGAGACCTTTTAGTTGATACCCCACATGCCTATATTTGAAGTAAAACTTTTTAACTCATATTCGACTCGCTATACTATCTTAAAAGATAAAAAAGGGACTAATTTTGATTTGAGAGATAAAAAAGGGACGTACAACGACTAAAACAATATAGAAATGGACTCTACTGACGAGCAAACTGAAAATAAATTTCAAATATAAAAAAGTAACTCTACTGACAAGTAGAAGGACATTTAAAAGTTACAAACGAAGTTTTATATAACATTATTGTACTTTGTTGAAGAGAGGACTCTACTGGCAAAATGTAAATTTTACAATAAAAGAATTAGGAATTTACTGGCTTACTAATATAATTCTGGAATGTGAAAAAACGACATTACTGGCAACCGAATTGAAAATTAATAAAGGGACTAGAAGATAAAAAATGAACTCTACTGACGAGCGAGCAAAAGTACAGAAAGGGACTCTACTGACAAGCAAATTAAATATTGAGACAGAAATTAAAAAGGAATTTTACAAGGCGTGCGGTCGAGGCGTGTAATTCGGACGTTCACGTTAGACTTTTGCGGGATCAATCATATAATGTTAAAAGTGGTACATTTTTTTACATTTTTGTTTATATCTTTTAAACTATCAAATTTATTTTGATACAATCTTTTGCTAGTTTATAGATAATAAAATTATCTACGCTTTTGTCTAATATTGTATAACTGTAAGTTTAACACTTTCGACTCGGGGGTCGGACTGCCAGTCGGTACGCTGCGCTCGGAATATTATAGTGCTATACTTATCTCTCAACTCGGAATTTTTTTTTGTATCGGATTTTTTCAAAATATGGTTATATTGCTTTTAAATATAGTTATTATGATAATAAAATAGAAAATTTTGAAAATTAAAAAAAATTGCACTCTATATTGCTTAAAAAATCATTTCTTCACAGATCTTTATTAGAATTATGGGGTTCATGAGCTAATAAATTAATTTTGTTATATATTTATTTATAAAATTAATAAATCAATCAATAAATGAATGTAATAGTAAATTAATTTTTAAAAAATAAAAAAAAATTAAATGTAAGTTTAGTTTGCGACGAGTCGTCGCCGACACGATTTGCCGCCGGAGCGGCGGCATCCGAGCTTAACGGTAAATCATATCATGCCGCCGGAGTGGCGGCATCCGAGCGCAACGGTAAAATGACTATGCCGCCGGAGCGCATAATAAAATAAAGAATTATTAAAAAAATACAATTTGTCAAAAATTATATATTATATATTCTAAAATGTATAAAATAAGTTATTGTATAAAATATTATAAATATATATATATATATATATATATAAATATTATTATTATTATTATGTATCATTTTCTTCAATTTTGGCTTCGTTTTGTCTCCTCTCGATCCTCGTGCACTTCGGGCAACACTTTGCCTTTTTAGTCCAACAAAGTCGATGGAATATCGAATTGCATTTCCAACATGGCATCGCACAACTGTCAAAAGGGTAAATTATTTCGTTGTTGCCACACAGTTCGCATAAATAGCCTTTTGCTTTGCAAATCTAGAAAAAAATTAATAATTAGTAAACAATAATGTTATAACTAGTGCATAATTAAACATAGTTGCCAAAAATTGATATTACGAAATAAATAAATATCATGTACGGAACCCTGTTGCTTTGTAGAGTATTTAAGTATGATTTCTAGTTAGTGCTTGTCGAGACCTTTCATTTGATACCCCACATGCCTATATTTGAAGTAAAACTTCTTAACTCATATTTGACCCGCTGTACTATTTATAGTACAACTCATTCCCGTGGATTTATTTATTAAATTGTTTGTAACTTTTAAACAAATCGTTTGACGCAAATAAAACAGTCTACAAAAATGTTCTAAATTAAATTATCTATGCTTGTACTTAATAGCAATCCTCAAATCAACTCGATATACTTTAAAATTGTAATAGAAACTAGAAAATTAGTGTTGAATATTGGATTTGTGTAACTGTACGGAACCCTGCCAGTCAGGTTTGGACGTCACTAGTATTTTTGGTTAGTGCTCGTCGAGACCTTTCATTTGATACCTCACATGCCTATATTTGATGTAAGAAAATCTTTACCTAAACTGTAATATTTTAAATTCTACGAGTGCTCGCCATGTCGTCCGAACCTAACACAACGCTTTCTCATACATTTTTACTTAGGCTCGGATATGCATGGTAAGCGTTATTCCAATATTTTTTAGTAAAAATTAGTTTCGGTATTGAGACATATTTTATAGCAGTCGAATAAAAATAATGAACTAGTTGAAAGTGTTATTTTGCCTTAAGGCAAATTGCTGGAACTTCCCGGGATGCGTGTAAATAATTTATACGAATTTCATATTAAGATATTTTATGTTTTAAACATTACTATTTATTAAATTTAAACAATTAATATTTAAGATAAAAAGGGAAACTTAAATTTTCATCTAGAAGATTTAAAAAGGGACTCTACTAACTAGCAAACTTTAATTTTGATTTAGAATCTAAAAAAGGAGTCTACTGACAAGCAAACTTTAATTTTTATCTAATAGAATAAAAAAGGGACCCTACTGACGAGCAAACTTTAATTTTGATTTAGGATCTAAAAAGGGACTCTACTGACGACCAAACTTGATTTTGATATAGAAAATTTAAAAAGAGACTCTACTGACAAACAAATTTATTTTTGATATAGAAGAATAAGAAAAAGGGACTTTACCGGCGAACAAACTGAAATTTTATCTAGAATATTAAAAAAGGGACTCTACTGATGAGCAAACTTAAATTTTATCTAGAATATTAATAAAGAAACTCTACTGACGAGCGAACTTAATTTGTATCTAGATTAATATTCATGTTGCCTGACAGTATAGTCATTTTCTTGTATTACAATATGCTGAACTTATAATAAATTTGGTGGTCAGTATAGTCCATTTTTAATTTATATATATATTTCTCGATCTTCTAGAACATTTAACGCAACCTTGTTGGAAGTCACCTTAAAAGATTTACTTCAATTACTTTTATTGATTATTTATTTATTATTGGTTTCTTAAATATGACAAAAAATTAGCTTTAATTAAGGACTCTACTGACGCACAAACGTGATAATATATTTATCAAATAAGAAAAAAAGTCAAAAGAAACTCTACTGACGAGCAAACTAAATGAATGCAAAATTAAACATAAGCACCTTACATCATTTTTGTCAATACAATATTATAGATAATTTAATTTAGCACAATTTTGCCGAATATTTCGCTCAATTTGAACGAACGGTTCAAAAGTTACAAGATATGTAACAAAAAGTAAACCATTGGGTTGCAGAACTCTCGGTCCAGTATGAGCTTACAAGTTTTACTTCAAATATAGGCATGCTGGGTATCAAATGAAAGGTCTCGACGAGCCCTTTACGAATATGATAGTTATAGACTGAAAAAACTAATAGGGTTCCGTACACTATACATTCAATAAAATTACAGACATAATTTTAACTTTCTTTTGCGTTATTAAAGCTGTACGGACTTACGATGTTAGAAAACATTGTAGATAAAATATTTTTGAACAAATTTCTCTAATATGTTATTGATATTGGACAGCCAGTTTGAAAGTTACAATAAATTTAATAAATAAATGCACAAGCGAGTCGAACCGCGTCGTACTATATACAGTACAGTGGGTCAAAATGTTCCAAAAAGTAAAAATGCATGTTGGGTATCAAATGAAAGGTCTCGACGAGCACTATCTA
Organism: Ctenocephalides felis; assembly: GCF_003426905.1. NCBI lineage: Eukaryota > Metazoa > Arthropoda > Insecta > Siphonaptera > Pulicidae > Ctenocephalides > Ctenocephalides felis. Next base: position 2,343,997 of record NW_020538040.1, on the reverse strand, counting down.
AAAATCGTACTTAAACACTATACAAAGCCACAGGGTTCAAAATTAAAGTTAAATCTCAATTCTTATTAATTATTTACTCGTACCAGAAAGTCCAAACAAGTTGCCTTAGGCCACTTACAACTATTTATATATTTATATATATAAATACTACTTTACCTCACAATTAATGATATGCATACGATATTTCTCTCTCAAGTCTATTAAAAAGTTATTTAAGCTTCCATTGAAGATTCCTTCTAAATCCGACATGCTGTATAAAAAGTATGACTCCGGTGATTCTCCGGAATCTTTGGTTTCTACAAATTCTTCCACCAAATGTCGTTTTCCGGTGATGTGTTGTATTAAATTATCTTCTTGAGCCTTTCTACAGGCTGTTATATATTTCATCATTGATACTAGGTCTTCACGATTTTTCTAAAAAATAAGAAAAAATATTTAATAATTGATTTTTGTTAAATAACAAGAGTAATTTGTTTGGAGTACTTTTTTAAATTTAGTTTATACATTAGTTAAATCGGTAAAAAAACGTCTAGACTTATATATACAACAGTTGAGTTTTCTAAGTTATCTAAAATTAAATGTCTTCGATGCTCATTGAAGTATTTAACTTGATGATGCTTCTAATAGAAAATAAAATTACTGCATTTAATATGTAACAAAGTACCCATCGATACGAGACAATTTGGTATCAACTTTCTTAGAATACTATTGTTATTTGTTAATAAATAATTAACATAAAATTTACTGAATTTAATTTTGAACAATGTACCCAACTAACATGAAGTTGTACGCGGTTCGGTACTGTCAACTCTTGTTTTGACCGTTAACATTTAAATTTGAATTTGCTACATATTATTTGTCATTATTTATAATATTACATTTTTGAACAATTGCTCGCATATTTTAAGTATTAACTAATAAATAAATATTAAGTATTAAAATATAGTATTGTTGTTATATTATAAGAATGTATAATAAAATAAAGGTGTATATAAAAAAGTGCAACCGGTGAATCTAATAATACAAAATGCCATTTCAAAGTTTGCAAATATTTTGTAAATAATTTTGTTTGAAACGTGATGAAGTGTGGTATACAGAGTTGTAGACAATTCTATTAGCTTTTCAATGGTATATAATAATATATTTGTTGTAAAACAATTTTTGCAATATAAATGTAAATATAAGCAAATGTAAGGAATAAAACCACCAATGCGGACTAAATTTTAAACTTTACAGATTTTTCTTATTTAATTTTGTTTGAAAAGTTTTTAAACGTTATATACAGTTTTATAGATAATTTTATTAGCTATCTAACAATATACAATATTATTGTTATATCTTAATAATTTATAATAAAATACGCATATTTATAAAAAAAGTGCAACTCTTCTACTAATTTGTATATAAAATGTTTTTAAATTACTGCATTTAATTTTGAACAATGTACCCAACACACATGAAGTAGTCTCCAAGTTGGTACTGCCAACTCTTTTCTGACCGTTAACATTTGAATTTCAATTTACAATACAATATTTGTGTTTTTATCATCAACAATAATATTAAATTTTTATATAATTGCAAAACAACTCATTTAAAATAAAATCAATTATTAGTTAAATAGAATTAGTAAAATCACAATTAGTATAGGACTCTACTAAAAATATATAACAATAGTTCAATAGTTCAATTTTGAGAAGTAAGAAAGAACTCTACTGACTGCCAAACTGGTTATCGACTGAATTATTGAGAATAAAATATGAAAACTATAAATTATAATATGACTAATAAAAAGTTCATTCACACAAAACAAAACAAGAACTCTTTTGACAAACTAACTTGATTTAAACACAAAAAAGGAACTCTTTTGACAAGCGAACTTATAACCTATATATAATTATTAGAAATTATTAATAGAATGTCATATTGAACATCAAAAGGACTCTACTGACGAGCATTTGAGGCAGATGTGAGAAAGAAAACATATTTGTTTAGACAGATTTGTAGATAATTTTATTACCTTTCTAACAATATATAATACTATTGTTATATATAATATAATTATATTTTAATTTTGTGTAATAAAATAAACGTTTGTATAAAAAAGTGCTACGGATCAAATATATAATTATGGACGCTGATAACTAGATACTAAATTTTAAAATTCGCAGATTTTTTTTAGTTAATTTTGTTCCCAAAACTAAGTCTTTAAACTATAATTTTATTAGCTTTTTAACGATATATAATAATATATATGTTGTAAAACAAATTTTAGCATTATAGTCGTAATTAGAAAAAAATGTAACCACTACCAATAGCTGACTACAGTTTCAATTTTACACACTTCTCTTGCTAAATTTTGTTCAAAAAGTTATTAAACCTTATATACAGTTTTGTGGACAATTTCATTACTTTTCTAACAATATATAATACTATTGTTATATTTTAATTATTCATAATAAAACAAACGTACAACTGATGAAACTAACATACATATTGAATGCAGCAAAACAACTTATTATAATTTGTATATAAAATGTATTATAAAATTACTGCATTTAATTTTGAACAATGTACTCAACACACACGAAGTTGTACGCGGGTTGGTGCTGTCAACTCTTTCGCGACCGTTAACGTTTGAATTTGAATTTATAATATAATATTTGTGTTTTATAATATTACAATTTTTATCAATTATTTTTTTATTTTTAATTATTATCTGTCACTTAATGTTTCTATACTACTTTACTGTTTTTCTAGTATTACTTTTATTATTCAGAAATTTTATTTATTTATATATAATTATTAATTTTATTATTTGGTTTCATTTTATATTAAATCAACATACTACGAATACATTTTAATGGAAATTGTATTCTTGATTCTGTCCTCTTTTTATTTAAATTTAGATTATTGTTGATAATTGTTTCTAGATGTTAAATTATTTAGTAGTTGCAACAAATTATTAAAAATAAAATTAAGTAAAATCACAATTACTATATATTTAAAACGTTCTGTGCGGATCAGAAGCAAGGACTCTACTAAGAAAATTGTTGTTCAATTTTGAGAACTAAGAAAGAACTCTACTGACTGTCAAACTGGTTATCGACTGAATTATGGAGAATAAAATATGTAACCTCTTTTAAAAAACAGCATAAGAACTCTTCTGACAAACAAACATGATTTAAACATAAAAAAAAACTCTTCTGACGAACTTATAACCTATATAATATTATTAGAAATTATTAATAGAATGTCATATTGAACATCAAAAGGACTCTAATGGAAAAGAAATTGATTTTCTTAATAGATTTGTAGATAATTTTATTACCTTTCCAACAATATATAATACTATTGTTCTATTTTATTTATTTATAATAAAATAAACGTGCGAACGATGAAACTAACATACATGTTGAATGCAACAAAACAACTTATTACAATTTGTATACAAAAAATGTTTTAAAATTACTGCATTTAATTTTGAACAATGTACTCGACACACATGAAGTTGTTCGCGGTTTGATACTGTCAACTCTTTTTTAACCGTTAACATTTGAATTTGAATTTACAATATAATATGTTTAATAGTAAGATTATATTATATTATATATATATATATATATATATATATACATATACATATACATATAAATATAAATTAGTACCTTGACAACACTTAATTCAGGAACAAAATCCAACAGTCTCGGGTTCAGTCTTTGTAAATCGATCACAGGACGATTGTAAAATAAATTTAGAACTTGCAAAGATGATTGGCTTACAGGACGTGGTTCAAAATCCCAATTTTGGATAACTCTTGCTGGGATAATTGCCTCCTGTAAAAAGAAATAAATATAAATATATTATATATATATATATATATATATATATATCTTATATATAAAATTCTTCTGTAATGATGTATGAATTGATACTCCTCCTAAACGGTTATTCGGATTTTGATAAATATTTTTTGAGTTTATCAAAGAACATTTTCAAGATTTAACGAACAATAAAGCTAACTATAGTAATATTGTAGAAATAAATGGCAAAAATTACAAAAAAACACTTATCATTCTTTGACATTGAAAACATTTGAACTGAGAAATATCCAATTCACTTGAAATTTGAATTTAACTGAAATTATAAGCCTAGATAATATTAGAATATAATATTCAAGAAAAATGTAATGTCTGCATTATTATTGCCGAAGAGCAGCTGAGATGTGCCAGAAATTAAAATAATATAAGATACAGTAGATGTTGGCAGATGAAATTATATAATTCAGTTTAATGAATAACGCAATAAGTTCAAAATTGCATATACATTATTTAATTTTGGTTTACTTTACTATATTATTTAACTTTACTAATTATATATGTACATGTGTATATATGTATATATATATATATATATATATATATACATACTTACTGAATTCCAATGGCATGTCGAACAATAATAGTTCCCTGTGTAATCACAAAGTCTAGGATCCAGATTTTCTGCAAACAAAATTGTCCCATTAATATATCTACTAATTATTTTATTATATATATTTTTATTAACAAAATTATTTACAAATCTTTCAAACCTGTTTGAATTAAATATTGTCCCAAACAAGCAGCGTATCCTTTATATGTAGCTTTGTAAAGGATAAATAATATTATATTAAAATCATATTTAAATAATTAAATATATATATTGTTTAAAACCTAATAAAATCGTATTTAATAATATTATTGTTAATGATAAAACACAATAAAACGACTTTGAATTCGATCTTTCATTATTCTTTGGAAACAAATAGAAAATTCGGGACATTTTTTTGGTTTTTGTCAAATAACTCACAAATATCATATAAAAGCACCCCTTTTCGGTTAGATAGAGAGAAACTAGATAAATTTACTACGATTCCATGCCAACAGTTATATACACTCCGATATAAAAGTTTATAAAAGTATTAAATATATTATTTAAATATATTTTGTTAATTCAAATTCAAACGTTAACGGTCAAAACAAGAGTTGACAGTACCAAACCGTGTACAACTTCATGCGTTGGGTACTTTGTTCACAATTAATGCAGTAATTTTATAAGACATTTTATATACAAATTATAATAAGTTGTTTAGCATATACAGAGTGTCTTTTTGTAACGACAAGGTTTCGGATGTATTTAAAAAAATTGTAAAATAAATGTTGTGCTTTTAGAATACATAAACATATTTAAGATTTAATTTAATGTTTATTTAAATTTGATAAATTGAAACATGTAAATATTTCAGTTTTTTTTTTAATTTTTTTTTTCGCTTTTAAATACGATGTTAATGAAGTTTAGAACATTAGTTAATAAACTGATAAATTTCATAACTTAAAATAGCTAAAATAGTTAATACATTTAATAACATGAAAAAGCTTTTTAGATAAAACATGTACTATGTATGCCCTGAAGATACGTCTCATTACGTTAAACTTTTATTTTAATATTTTATTTACTCAATTTTATCATTTATAAATAAGGTTTCTCTTGGCCTATAATATTTGACAATTCTTGTTTAGACCAAAAACTTTATAAACTATATCTTATTAATTAAGAAGAAAAGGCCCGACTGATCTTTACCAACGTTTCATAACATCTTATGAACTTAGTTTATTTGCTTTTGGTGCACTTTTTTATATACACGCTTATTTTATTATAAATAATTTAATTATAACAAGTTTATTATATATTGTTCAAAAATATAATATTACAGTTAATGGTGATAAAAATACAAACAATGTAAATTCAAATTCAAATGTTATTAACGGTTAAAAAAGAGTTGACAGTACCGAACCGCAGACAACTTCATGTGTGTTGGGTACAATGTTCTATATTAAATGCAGTAATTTTAAAACGTTTTATATACAGATTATAATTAGTTGTTTTGCTGCATCAATATGTATGTTAGTTTCATCAGTTGCACGTTTAATTTATTATAAAAAATTTAAATATAACAATAGTGTTATATATTGTTGGAAAGTTAATAAAATTTTCTACAAATCTGTATATAACGTTTAATAACTTTTCAAACAAAATTTGTTAAAAAAAACGATAAAGTTGAAACATTACTTAGCCATTGGTGAGTTTTATAGGTTACATTTTTTTCTCTTCACGGTTATATTATTAAACTTTGTTTACAACATGTAGATTATTATATATCGCTAGAAAGCTAATAAAATTATCCATAAATCTGTATATAACAATTTATAACCTTTAAAACAAAATTATGTTAAAACACATGTTTAAACTTTGAAAGTGAATATTTACATTTTTTTATATTTACGTTTATAGTGTTTAAATTTGTTTTAATGCATATATATTATTATATATCGTTAAAAAGCTAATAAAACTATCTACAACTCTGTATATAACACTTTGTAACTTTTAGAACAAATTTATATATTTTTTTTAAACTTCAAAAGTGAACATTCAGTTGCTTGTAGTTTGTACTACATTTTTTATATTTACGTTTATATTGCTAAAATTTGTTCTAACATATATATATTATTATATATCGTTAAAAAGCTAATAAAATCATCTACAACTCTTTAAATAACATTTGCACACGTTTCATACAAATTTATTTATAAAATATTTTTAAACTTTAAAGTGTCATTTTATATTATTAGTGTCATCGGTTGCACTTTTTTATATCCACATTTATTTTATTAACATTAAAATTATTATTAAAATATAACAATAATATTATATACTGTTAGAAAGGTGATAAAATTGTCTACAAATCTGTATATAACGTTTTATAAGTGTTCGAACAAAATTAAATAAGAAAAATATGTGAACTTAAAAATTTAGTTACCATTGGTGGATTTCATTGGTTACGTTTTTGTATATTTATCACTATTGTACTAAAATTCATCTTTATGGTTATTTATAATATTATTTCTTTAGAAAGTAGATAAAATTATCTATAAATCTGTATATAACAATTTGATAGTATTGGAACAAAATTATGCAAAAATAATTTGTTAAACTTTGAAATTAAAATCTTTGTCGAGCGCCAGCATTACTTGAGCTTCAACGCTTTAGTTTATATTTATAATTATTTTGTTTAAATTTAATTAAATATATTAACATTATTATATATCATTAGAAAGATAATTAAATTATCTACAAATCTGAATATACCGTTTGATGACTTTTCTAACAAAATTTAGTAAGAAAAATTTATGAATTATAAAATTTAGTATCTAGTTATTAGTTAATTTATTTGAAACATATTATATATAATTGATTTATGAAAAAAATAATTTAATTGCAAGTTAGTAATTAAATATTACATTGATTATAATTATATTTAAAATGTTGACAGTTGAAAATTTCAAAATGTCTACTTGACAGTTCTGAATCCAACATGGACGATTGACAGCTCCAAATTTGAAATAATTCGAGTTATAAATAAATGTCGTTGGTTTATATTTATATTTATTTTGCTTGAATTTATTTAAATATATTAATAGTATTATATATTATTAGAATGCTAATTAAATTATCTATAATTACGTATATACAAATTTACAAGTTTTAAAACAAAATTGTCTAGAAAAAATGGTTAAACTTTAAATTTGCATTCATTGAATTTTTTTGGTTCGATATCTGACTAAACTTTCTCCTCAACTCTTTTATATTTTCTCTCGGGTAAAATGTTCATTTAACATTTACTGCATTTAACGTAATGGCGCTTAGACCAAAACATTTTTAAAATTAAATCATTTTTCATAGGCCTATAATATTTTAGACTACAAACTGTTCAATTATAATTGTATTATTATAATAAATTACTAGACAATTAAAATATGAAAGAAGTTATATAAATATTTACTATTATTTTTATCTGTATGACTTTATACCTACTTACTATTTATTAGCAATGTCTTGCATTCAAAGCATTTATAAAATTGTGAAGCCAATCCTTTCTCAGGACAAATATCTATGATCGGTTTTCCCATTTCTGTAACAATCACATTTGCACAAACTCGCAAAATGTGGCCGACACATTTGTGGTGGCAGCAGAAACCACAATCTAAAAAGTAAAATAATAATAATAATAATAATTATTATTATTATTATTATTATTATTATTGTTATTATTTACCTGTACAAATATAAGAAGCTTGTACAACGCTCCATATTGTTCCACTGCAATGATCGCAATGTTGTCTTCTAGTAGTCGGTGCTTGTTGTCTTAATTTAAAATGATGCCCTAATATTACCTGAAAAAAAAACAAAATTTAATATAAAAGACGATAGTTTTTGCATAAAATAATACTAAATTGAAAATGTGCAGTATTTTTGTTTAAAACAATTAAACGAGCCAAATATACGAGTGACTAAAATACACAAATATTATATTGCAAATTCAAATTCAAATGTTAACGGTCGGAAAAGAGTTGACAGTACCAAACCGCGGACAACTTCATGTGTGTTTGGGTACATTGTTATGAATTAAATGCAGTAATTTCAAAACATTTTATATACAAATTATAATTAGTTGTTTTGCTGCATTCAATATGTATGTAGTTTCATCGGTTGCACGTTTATTTTGTTATACAAAGTTAAAATATGACAATAGTGTTATATATAGTTAAAAAGATAATAAAATTATCTACAAATCTGTATATAACGTTTAATAAGTTTTCTAACAAAATAAATTAGGAAAAATCTGTAAATTTAAAATTTAGTATCTAGTTATTAGCACAATGTGTTAAAAGTCATTAATTATATATTTGCTTTTATACAAACGTTTATTTTGTTATACAAAATTAAAATATGATAATAGTGTTATATATTGTTAGAACAGTAATAAAATTATCTACAACTCTGTGTATAAAATATACAGAGTCTCTCTTTCTATCAAAATTATCATTTGCTCGTCAGTAAAGTTCCTTTTGTATTTAGTTTCAGTTTGCTCGTCAGTAGAGTCTCTTTTTTGACAACATTTTAAATTTATCAACAAAGAGCAAATAAAATTTAATTTTAGAACATGAAAAAGAGAACTCTACTGAAGAGCAAGAGCAATCTATGATGATAGATAGAAAATAAAATCTGAGTATAGAAAATTACCAAAGGACAAACAAATTATATATTTAGATAGAAAAGTGAAAAAGGACTCTACTAACAAGAAAATTAAAACCTGCATATAAAAACAGACTTTTATTAATATTTATTATTCTACCTTGAAATTAAAAATGGGACTCTACTGACGAGCAAATTAAATATCTAAGAGAAAATTAAAAAAGGACTCTACTGACGAGCAAATTAAATATCTAGAGAGAAAATTAAAAGAGGGCTCTACTGACGAGCAAATTAAATAAATAAATAGAAAATTGAAAAAGGGCTCTACTGACGAGCAAATTAAATAAATAAATAGAAAAATAAAAAAGGACTCTACTGACAAGAAAATTAAATATCTAGAGAGAAAATTAAAAAAGGACTCTACTGACGAGCAAATTAAATATCTAGAGAGAAAATTAAAAAAGGGCTCTACTGACGAGCAAATTAAATAAATAAATAGAAAAATAAAAAAGGACTCTACTGACGAGCAACTTAAAAACTGGGTAAAATATGAAAAGGGACTCTACTGACGAGCAAACTGGCTGAAGAAAATTGTAAAGTATTAAAAATATTACTTTAATGATTTGTTGATATAGATGTGTTGAAAACTAAAAGAACTCTACTAACGATCAAATTGTAACCGATTTGAGTTTTTTTTTAATTTTGACTTATTTTACTATATACAACTTTGCGTCCGCCGTTTTTGTAAACAACGGCGGAAGCAAAAATGTATGAAATTTAAAGCACTTATTTATTGTATGCACTATAACTTCTAAACTATTTGTTTAATATGAACGGTGTCTTTGGTAAATTTATTTAAAATTAAATTATACACAATATTGTCTAACATTATGATGCCCTACTGCAACTTGGCATAATTGCAAAAATTTATATTAGAAATTTCATAAATTAAGTGTACGGAACCCTGCTGGTTTGTTGAATTTCTTACTATGATATTTAGTTAGTATTCGTCGAGACCTTTCATTTGATACCCCACATGCCTATATTTGAAGTAAAACTTCTTAACGCACTTTACCCGCTGCATTATATATAGTACATACAACGTGTAGGTGCATTTATTTACTAAATCGCTTGTAACTTCTAAACCATTCGATTGATATTAATGATGTGTATGAGAAATTTGTGCAGAATTAAATTATCTACAATATTGCCTAACATTATGATGCCCTATAGCAACTCCGTATATTTTAAAATCGAATTTAAAAATATATCACGTGCACAACTTTGCCGCTTTTGTAAGGAATTCGTATTGGAAAACGGCGGGAGCAAAGTTGTGTGAAATTTAAAGCACTTATTTATTATACATGCTATAACTTCTAAACTATTTGTTTAATATAAACGATGTCTTTGGTAAATTTGTTGGAAATTAAATAATCTACAAGATTGTCTAATATTATAAAACTCTAATGCAACTTGATATACTTCAAAAGTGCAAAAATTGATATTAGAAATCTATTAAATTAAGTGTACGGAACCCTGCTGGTTTGTTGAATTTGTTACTATGATATTTAGTTAGTATTCGTCGAGACTTTTCATTTGATACCCAACATGCCTATATTTGAAGTAAAACTTCTTAACGCACTTTAGACCCGCTGCATCATATATAGTACAACGTGTAGGTGCATTTATTCACTAAATCGCTTGTAACTTCTAAACCATTCGATTGATATGAATGATGTGTATGAGAAATTTGTGTAGAATTAAATTATCTACAATATTGTCTTTTATCCCAATGCTCTACAACAACTTCGTATATTTTAAAACGTTTTTGAAAACATATCACGTGTACAACTTTGTGTCCGCCGTTATTGTAAAGAACTTGCTTTGTAAAAACGGCGGAAGCAAAGTTGTATGAAATTTAAAACACTGATTTATTGTATGCACTATAACTTCTAAACTATTTGTTTAATATGAACGGTGTCTTCGGCAAATTTGTTCAGAATTAAACAATCTATAATATTGTCTTTACCCCAATGCTCTACAACTAGTCAGTATACTTCAAAATAGCATTTAAAAACATATCACGTGTACAACTTTGCGTCCGCCGCTTTTGTAAAGAACTCGCTTTAAAAAAACGGCGGAAGCAAAGTTGTGTGAAATTTAACGCACTGATGTATTATAAATGCCATAACTTCTAAACTATTTGTTTAATTTGAACGATGTCTTTGGCCAATTTGTTCAGAATTAAATAATCTATAATATTGTCTTTTTCCCCAATGCTCTACAACAACTCTCTATACTTTAAAATAGCATTTGAAAATATATTACATGTACAACTTTGCGTCCGCCGTTATTGTAAAGAACTCACTTTGTAAAAACGGCGGAAGCAAAGTTGTACACCTAATAAATTTGGGCTTAATTAAAGTTAATAAATACTTTTGTAAGATCCTTTTGTAAATTAGGATCCTCCAAAGCATCCTTTAACTCCTCTGCACACAGTCGTAACTCCACCAAATGTCTGACAACCCATTTACGTTCTTCAGAGCCACTTTCAGTCTCCAAAACTAGAGCTTTGCATTGCTCGATACTATGTAGAATTTCTGGCAGAGTCGCTTTCTATAAAAAAAAAGACATTAGACTCATTGTACAATATATTTTACTAAGTCAACTTCTATTTACATCTCCTAATATCAATTGCCATTTATACTTAATAAGCCCCGAAGGAATAGCCTGAGACTCCTCTTCTAAAGATAAAGAACTATTTGAACTTGTTATTGTTTCTGGTGGATTTATTTGTATGCATATGTCTGTTGGGGCTGTTGCGTAGCCTTCACGAACACTTTCCATAATAGTAATTGTCAATTGTTTAAAATTAATTTTTGTGCGTTAATAAATATAATGTATAATGATTAATATTATTATATAATTAATATTAATATATAAATGTGTAAAAAGTGCTTTGTTATTATATAAATATTTACATGAGTTTGACAGTTCGAGCTGTCAAGCGTCCATGTTGGATTCGGAACTGTCAGGAGGACATTTTGTATTTTGCAACTGTCAACATAATATTTAATTTTGTTTAAAAAGTCATTGAAGGTTATATATATATTTGTAGATAATTTTTATTAGTTTATTAAAAATGTATAATAACGTTAATATCTTTTATTAAATTTTGACAAAACAAAGTGGAGCTGTCAAGCGTCCATGTTGGATTTGAAACTGTCAAGAAAATATTTTGATTTTGCAATTTCTTAAAATTAATTGTGCGTTTTGTTTTTAATTTAAAATGCGTCAATTAAATCATTTTTTACGCATTTATATAATAATAACAATTATTATTTACTTTTGTGTAAAATGTCAAATTTGTTTGTTTGAGCTGTCAAGCGTCCATGTTGGATTCGGAACTGTCAAGAGGGCATTTTGATTTTGCAACTGTCAACTTTTTAAATATAATTATAATAAATGTAATATTTAATTAATTTTAGCAATGCATTATCAACCTAACAATTTATTAAAAATATATTTTTGTTGTAAATTAAATATATAAAATGTTGCAAATAATAATGTTAAAATAAATATTTTTATTAACTATATGATGAATTTTAGAGTTTTCATGGAGTTTTCTTACAAGATTTTGTTCGAAAAATTTTGAAACGTTATATCATCGTTATATACAGATTTGTAGATAGTTCAATTAGCTTTCTAATGATATATAATAATATTAATATATTTAATTAAATTTAAGCAAAATGAATTTAAATATAAAACAAAGCGTTGTCCTGGGAGCCTTATAAAGATTTCAAAGTTTAACGAATTATTTTTGCATAATTATGTCCCAACACTAACAAATTGTTATATACAGATTTATAGATAATTTCATCTACTTTCTAATAATATATAACAATATATATACATTGAAACAAATTATTTAAAAAAATAATTAAAATCTAAAAAAAATGTTTGACCAAACACTATGAAATAGATATAAATCGTTGTTTAATTTCAATTTTTTAAATATATCTTTGTTCCATACCATTTAAATTGTTATATACCGATTTATAGCTAATTTTATCTACTTTCTGAACATATATAATTATAAATAAACTTAGGGATGAATTTTAATATAATAGTGCCAAATTTGAAAAAATGTAACCAATGAAATCCACCAATGGCTAACTAAATTTTCAAATTCGCAGATTTTGTTTTACTAATTTTGTTTGAAAAGTTATTAAACGTTATATGCAGATTCGTAAATAATTTGCGTGCAAAAGATAAAACTGATACTATAAAATTCATTTTGATAACAAAGTTTAAAACTATTTTGTGAAAAATTTTGTTCGAAACATGTTAAAGTGTGGTATACGTATAGTTGTGAATAATTTTATTAGCTTTTTAACGATATATAATAATATATATGTTGTATAACAAAGTTTAGCAATATGAACGTAAATATAAAAATCGTAACCAATGAAATTCACCAATGGCTAAGTAGATTTTACATTTTACACAATTTTCTTATTCAATTTTGTTTGAAAAGTTAATAAACGTTATATGCAGATATGTAGATAATTTTATTAGCTTGCTAACAATATATAATACTATTGTTATATTTTAATAATTTATAATAAAATAATCCTGGATTTAAAAAGTGCAACCGATAAAACTAATGTTATAGGACGTTGAACACTAAACCTATTTTGTTACAAATTTTGTTAAAGAAAATAAATCAAAATTTAAAATGCTTTATATATTTATCCACATATAAACATATATTTATAATATATATTATAAAAATTCATTGCAGGTTTTGATATAAAAAGTTTCAAAGAGTATACTCTTTGATACTTTTTATATTAAAACCTGCAATGAATTTTTATTTAATTTTTCATGACAACGTCTTTACTTGTCCCTTAACAAATAAAACCATATTTTTGCACATTTTGTTAAACAAGTTGAATCAAAATTCAAAATGCTTTATATTTTTGTATTGTTGCCATTAAGATCTTTCAAATGACATCAAAAAATTTTTTTTTAATTTGAATTGATAACAACTTTATTACAATCTTATTTATTTTAATTCATAATTTTTAGAACTGTTAATTTTAATTAGTTTTACATGAATCTAGAACTATTTTATGAATAATTTTGTTTAAAACGTAATTAATTGTTGTTGTAGATAATTTTATTAGCTTTTTAAAGATATATAACAATATATATGTTGTATAACAAATTTTTTGCAAAATAAACGTAAATTTATTTAAATGTAACCAAAGAAATTCATCAATGGCTAACTAAATTTTCAAATTCGCAGATTTTGTTTTACTAATTTTGTTAGAAAAGTTATTAAACGTTGTATACAGATTTGTAGACAATTTTATTACCTTTTAAACAATATATAATACTATTATTATTACGTATATATTACAATAAAATATTATACATCAATAATTTTTAGGTACATTTTTTTAAATTTGCGTTATTTCCTGATTTATTTTTATAAAACACTTATATATTAATATATTCCATTAAAAATCGTATTAAACAGTGTATAAATCTGTAATTATGGTTTTAATATTTTTCTAACAAATTTTTGAGGAAAATTAGTTAAACTTTGTGTTTTAATATTATCACTTTATAGTTGCTTGGACATTTGTTTAATATTGCATTATTTGTTATTTTTTAACTAAGTTTTAATATATTATTATATATTAATACAATGTTTATTAAAATGTTGACAAATACGCATTTTTAGATTTGTAACTGTTGGATTATTAAAAAATTACTTATAAATATTATCAGTACTTGTTGCATGATTATGAATAATTAAATAATAAAACTTAAACTTCGCAAATTTTTCTATACAGATTTGTAGATAATTTTATTACCTTTCTAACAATATATAATACTATTGTTATATTTAAATTATTTATAATAAAATAAACGTGGATATAAAAAAGAATTGGAACTGTCAAGTCGACATTTTGAATTTGCAACTTTTTAAATTAAATTATAAAGAATGTAATATTGAATTAATACAAAGCAATTTATATTTATCTATTTTTGTTGCAAATTATTTTCTGAATATTTATTTTTTTATAACACAACTATTTTCAATAGTAAAATATCCAATTTTAAAATTCACAAATAATTATTTAATGTTGTGCTAAACCATATTAAACGGTATATACAGATTTGTAGAGAATTTGATTAGCTTTCTAATGACATATAATACTCATAATATATTTCATTTATATTAAACAAATTAAATTTAAATATAAACCACGAACATTTATTTTTAACTTGAACTATTTTCAAATTGGCGCCGTCAAGCCGCCATGTTGCATTCGGAACTGCCAAGAGGACATTTTGAATTTGCAACTGTCAACATAAAATTTAATAACGATACTTAAAAATGCGAAAATGAATTAACAATTATGCGTCTATTATGTATTAGAATTAGCAAAATGCAAACACAATTTTATCTATAAGGAAAATAAATCTTTTATCAATTTGATACTTATATTATATATATATATATATATATATATATATATATATACTTATATTATATTTTAATAAATTTAAATAAAATGCATATAAATATAAACTACGAACATTTATTTATAACTTGAACTATTTTAAAATTGGCGGCGTCAAGCCGCCATGTTGCATTCGGAACTGTCAAGAAGACATTTTGATTTTGCAACTGTCAACGCATAAATATAATTATAACAAATACAATATTCAATTTAATTAACAATTTGCAATTTATACTATTTTAAGTATTATAATTCGGAAAATACAAACCTAATTTCATCTATAAGGAAAATAAATCTTTTATCTGACAGTTCTCATTGTCACCTCACGTCACGCCATTCGCCATTGACAAGTGCAGTCATATGACAGAAAATCATATGACTAAAAATTTATTGATCACAGGATAAAATCGCATTCGTACGTAATAAAATGTGGCAAAAGGTTCTAATTTATTTACTGCCCCTTGTGGCCAGCATATATTGTAATGGGGAATTAAGTGTATTAAATTCTCCAAATGGAATCCAATTCCAAGGCGAGACACCTTTACCCCAATCTTTGTTAAAGGAATTGTATTCCGTAGCCCTAGGATTGACATCGGAGCAGAGTTCTGCCGAATGGGACGGAGTGAGTAAATTAAATCCTTTTCAATTACCTAAAGCTGTAGTCACTGTAGTTGTAGAAGGCACCGATAAACTTAGTTTGGATTCGAAGAATACCTATCCTTTGGTTGTTGATGAGGAATTGGATAATACTTGGGACTCCTTGGATAAACGTTTCAAAGAACGTTATCCCTTCGATGATTTGACTCTTGTGAACTTGGAATTACCTAATGGTAACGTTAATTCTGAGCGTGTCTTTGGTGTTGTATCACCCAAACCGGTACAAAGTGATTTACCAGAGAAGTTTGTGAAAGACCTGGGTGTCCTCAACGCTTTATCTGACAAAGTCTTAGAACTAACCCCTGATGAGCGCCCTAGCCTGTTCTTCTTCCGCTTATCAACAAATTTCAAATCCCCCGAAGACACCGACAAAGCCAAAACAGAGCTCACCAAAGCCATCAAAACTTTAAGCGAAGCCTTCGACAAAACCTACAAAGGCAAAGTGCTGTTTACAGTACTAACCTCCAATGACGTCTTAACACGTAAAACAAGGCAAGCAGATGATGCCCCAAAAGAACCCGATTTCAACCTAGCTAAAGAATACAACGACTCCTACCCGGTGGTTTTTAACATCATCTTATGGTTTGGAGTAGCCTTTTTCTTCTCGCTACTAGCTATCTGTATCTCGATCTCCACAATGGACCCCGGAAGGGACTCCATTATTTACAGAATGACATCCACACGTATCAAGAAGGAGAATTAAGTTTGTGAAGGAGTGTTTTTAATTGTAAATAGATTGTTTAGTATTATTACAATGCAACGTGATCAATATTATTTAAAAATACAATATCTTTGTTGTTACATATTTGTTTAACATTCCTCATATTACCGAATTGTACATTATTTGAACCTTGATGTTTTTTTTTTTATCAAGGTTGTATATTATATTAATTAATTGTATTTATTGAATGTTTTAAATATAGTTTATGCATAAAGATATTGAAAAAGTGTTTTAGTAGCCAGAAAATTCAGGATGCTTGTCAGCAAATTTTAATAAAATTTGCACAATTTTACTATTTAAAGTTACGTAATTATTATTTCAATTTTGCACAAAATATTTGCAAAAAATAATTGCATATTATTAATTGAATAACATTCATTATAATTATATTTAAAATGTTGACAGTTGCAAAAACCAAAATGTCTACTTGACAGTTCCGAATCCAACATGGACGCTTGACAGCTCCAAATTTGAAATACTTCGAGTTATAAATAAATGTTCGTGCTTTATATTTATGCTTATCACGTTTAAATTTAGTTCAAATATATTATAAGTATTATATATCGTTAGAAAGGTAATTAAATTATCTACAAAACTGTATATAACGTTTAGAAACTTTTAGAACAAAATTGTTTAGGAAAAATGATTAAACTTTGAATTGGCACAACTTAAAATTTGTAAACTTAGACATTTTTTTAATATATGTTTTAGAAGAGAATTAAATAGGAAAACGAAGTGAAGTTCAGAATTTAGTTAGCCATTAGTGAGTTTTTGCGGTTACATTTTTTTTAAATTTACGCATAAACAACATATATATTATTATATACTGTTGAAAAGCCAATAAGTTATCTACAGCTGTGTTTTTAACAATTTAACACGTTTTGAACAAAATTATTTACAAAATATTTTTAAACTTTAAAGTGTCATTTTATATTATTAGTTTCTTCAGTTGCACTTTTTTATATTCACGATTATTTTATTATACAAAATTAAAATATCACAAAAATGATATATCTTGTTAGAAAGCTAATAAAATTATCTATAAATCTGTATATAAAGTTTAATAACTTTTCTAACAAAATTTATTACGAAAAATCTATGAATTTGAACATTTAGTTAGGATTTCATCGGTTACCTTTTTTTTATCTTTAACATTTTTTGTTCAGAAATTTCTTTATGGTTATTTATAATATTATATCTTTAGAAAGTAGATAAAATTATCTACAAATCTGTATATAACGTTTAATAACTTTTCAAACAAAATTAAATGAGAAAAATTAGTGAAATTTGAAATTTATTGGTTACATTTTTTCTAAATTTACGCTTGTTTTACTAAAATTTGTTCAAGAACATATATATTTTTATATATCGTTAAAAAGCTTACAGAATTATCTACAACTTTGTATATAATAATATTTATAATATATATAATTTATAAAGTTTCGAACAAAATTATTTACAAAATACTTTTAAACTTCGATATCAAAATGAAGTTTCATATTACAGTATCACTTTGCACAGTTGCACTTTTCTATATCCTCGATTCTTTTATTATAAAAAATTAAAATATTACTATAGTATTATATATTATTAGAAAGCTAATTAAATTATCTACAAATCTGTATATAACGTTTGAAAACTTTGCGAACAAAATTTAATACGAAAAATATGTAAACTTAAAAATTTAGTTACTCTTGGTGAAATTCTATGGTTGATTTTTTCATATTTAGCATTATTGTAAAAAACTTTAGCTCCATGGTTATTTATTATAATATATTGTTAAAAAATGGATAAAATTACCTACAAATCTGTGTATAACAATTTGTTAGTGTTGGAACAAAATTATGCAAAAATAATTTAAGCTTTGAAATTAAAATTTTTGTAAGGCGTTCACATTGTTTTATCCTCAACGCTTTATTTTAAGATTAAATTTATTCTAATATAATTTAATTAAATATATTAACGTTATTATATATCATTAGAAAACTATTTAAATTATCTTCAAATCTGTTTATAACACTTAAAAACTGTTAAAACAAAATTGTCTAGAAAAAATTGGTTAAACTTTGGAAAATTGTAAACTGAAACGTTTACTTTTATACATTTTAGTATAAAATATGTACATAAAATGCCACTTACGCCTTGTTTACGTAATCTTCGACCAAAACACACAATTAAGTAGTTTCATAAAATGTATTTATACATACTTACATCATATATACAATCAAAAAACACGAATACAATTAAATGTTATAAATCTATCAAATTAACTTCAGTACATTTGTCATTATCCGGCTTCTTATTATTAAAATCATAAACAATCTCCGAAGTGGATTGATAGATCGGATTAATCGTGACACTGTTATCAGAATCATCATCATCTGATAAATAAAATTTTGAGCCTTGTTTCGAACCTAAAGACTTCTTTCTCAAGGGGGCAATGGGTCTGTCGTGGATCCTGCTATCGCTTTTGGTTCTGTGCAACTCGTTGGCAAGTACTTGGGATCGTAGAAGTTTGGGGGATTTACTACGTCTTGGGGGCTGGGGTAGGGCTAGGTTGGTGTCGAAGGGGTTGAAACGACCCACGGATTGAGCTCGGGATTGTACGTTGTTGTTTTTGTGGTTCTCTTGGCCGAAATTGAGGTTTTCAAAGAACTCCCAAGAGTTATCGAAGGGTTTTGCTTCCGGTTTTTTCTCTGGCGAGAATTTTATTAAAGCGTTGTCCTCAAAAGTAACCCAAGAAGTCTCTTGAGCAGGCAAGTGACATTGGAAGCCTGTCTGTTGCATCCAATGATCCCCACAGCCTTTATTTCTCGGTACCATGAACAAAGGATCTTTTCCAGTACGCAAACTGATACGTTTCTGCAAACGGAACAACTGGGTCCTCCAGTACTCATACGAGGCTGTTTTGAGCACATTAATCCACTCCAAGACATGCTCTTCAGATCTGCCTGAAAAAACATGTCTTCGATCCCAATCGTTTTGGAACACAATACAAAATGCAAAAGGCATTGCCGTCTGCATCTCTAATTGTATTTGGCATTGTTCCAGCACCAGGAGCCCTAAAGGTTGCTTCGTGTTGACTTTCCCAGTATCACTTATATCAAAATAATATAGGAGGTTAGATTTTAATTTAAACCATCTCTCTTTGCAACCGTTTTGATTGAATTTGGGCCTGCTGTAATTCAGTCTTCCTTCGAGATCACATTTGGACTCGCTTAATTGAGCGATTTCTTTGTCATTAAACTTCATAATTGCAACAATAATAATACTTAGTATATACAAACGATTATTGGAGCCCTAAGTGTGTCTTTTATCAAACAAAGGATTTGTCACAAGTTTATGACGCACATTAAACGAGTAAATTATCATTATTGTTGTGTTTGGTACGTCAATAATTATGTACGGACGTTTAAAATAAACAATGAAGCCGTAAATAGCTTATTTTTGTGTAATTAAATCAACAAAAAATTAATTGGTTTTAACATAACCTTTAAAAGAACTGTCATTAAGACATTTCTAAATAAAATGGAGAGGATACTCGCTGAGTTGGAGCTGTCAAGCGTCCATGTTGGAAACTGTCAAAATTATTGATTTTGCAACTGTCAAATTATAATTTTTTTTTAATATTATTTTATTTATTTACATATATACATTATTTTCATATCTCAGTCAGACAGAGGTGCCTGGTATGAGAGATTATGAAAAACAGTTTTCATATAATATTTACATTTCATTTGACTATAATATCTATTTCATTAATATAATATCTATATATAACTCTTCAGTCTTCTTTTTCTTCAATTTCCATATAGTACTTCTTTATTTTTCTTTTAAAATTATCATTATCATTGGTCATCTTAATATAGTCTGGCAATTCGTTATATATTTTGGTAGCACTCCATATGACATTTTCTCTCAAATTCTTTTTTCTATTGCGTTCAATGTGAAAATTGTTGTGTTGTCTCGTGTAGTGTTCATGTATATCTTGATTTGTGTCTATTGTTGCACTTGTTTTAATTCGGTTAAATTTCATTTTGTGTATTAGTTTGCATTTCTCTATTTTAATTATGTTATTTAGTGAATGATTATTTGTTTCTCTCTGCAAGTATTTGGTGGGTGTTAGATGTGGTAAATTATATGCTATTTTTATGGCTTTATTCATTATTCTCTGTATGTCATTTAGGTTTGCTTTAGTTGTTTGGCTCCATGTTGTTATGCCATATAAAATTATAGGTATTATTTGCGTTTTAAGAATTAGTATTTTATTTTTTTTGCCGAAAGAGTGGATCCTTTTCAATGCCCCTGTTATTGTTCCTATCTTTCTTTTTATTTTGTTTATATGGTCTGTCCATGTCAGTTTTTCATTTATTATCAGTCCTAAGTATTTTATGCTTTCCACTTCCTCTATTGCTCTATTATTTACTTCAATTTTTAGTTTAGTGTTCTCAGTATTTTTTCTATGTTTGAAATATATGTATTTTGTTTTATCTATGTTAATTGTTAGTTTATTTTCACAATCATTTGTTAAAATTAATTGTGCGTATTGTTTTTAATTTAAATTGAGTATAAAAAGTTCTCTAATAATTACTTTTGTGCAAAATGTCAAATTAGTTAGTTTGAGCTGTCAAGCGTCCATGTTGAATTCGGAGCTGTCAAGTAGACATTTTGAATTTTGCAACTGTCAACTTTTCAAATATAATTATAATGAATTTAATATTTAATTAATACTTAGCAATTTATTTAATTTTTTTTTTATTTTTGTGTTTTAAATTAAATATATAAAATTTGTTGCTAGTAATGAATTAAAATGTTAATTAACTAGTTACTAAACTTTAGAATTCACTAATTTTTCTTACAAAATTTTGTTTGAAAAGTTTTTAAACGTTATATACAGATTTGTATACAATTTAATTAGCTTTCTAATGATATATAATAGTGTTAATATATTTACTTGAATTTAACAAAATAAATATAAATATAAAATGTATTTATAACATGAATTATTTGGAACTATCATCATGAATAAAAGATTTTAAACTAAAACAATGTGGACGTCTTACGAAAATTTTAATTTTAAAGTTTAACAAATTATTTTTGCATAATTTTGTTCCAACACTAACAAATTGTTTCATACAGATTTTTAGATAGATTTATCTACTTTCCAACAATATATAATAATATATACACATTGAAACAGATTATTTAAAAAAATAATTAAACACTGAAAAAATGTTTGACCATGAACTAGACATAAATCGTTCTTTATTTTAAAATTTCATTTTTTTTTAATATATCTTTGTTCTAAACGGTTTAAATTGTTATATACAAATGTATAGATAATTTTATCTACTTATTAGCAATATATCCCGATTAATATATCTAAAGACAATTTTCATTACAATAATTATAAACATAAAAAAAATGTAACGAATGCAATCCACCAATGGCTAACTATATTTTTAAGTTCACAAATTTTTCCTAATTAATTTCATTTGAAAAGTTATTAAATGTTATATACAGATTTGAAGAAAATTTTATTATCTTTTTAACAATATATAATACTATCGTTATATTTTAATTATTTATATTAAAATAATCGTAGATATAAAAAATGCGATCAATAAAACTATTATTATAGGATGACACTTCATTTTGATTTCAAATATTAAAACTATTTTGTAAATAATTTTGTTCTGAACTTGAAAAAGTGTTATATGCACGGTTGTAGATAATTTAATTATCTTTCTAATGATATATAATAATATTAATATATTTAATTAAATTTAAACTAAATAAATATAAATATAAACCAAAACGTTGAAGATAAAACAATATGGACGCCTTACAAAAATTTTAATTTCAAAGTTTAACAAATTATTTTTGCATAATTTTGTTCTAACACTAACAAATTGTTAAATACAGATTTATAGACGATTTTATCTACTTTTTAACGATATATTATATTGCATTAGTATAATAATGAATTCTATCAGAATAATACTAAACATATAAAAATGTAACCGAATACACCAATGCAGAAGAACGTTTTTTGAATCATTCAAATCGGACGCTTAGTTCTTTCAAAAACTGCAATTTTTTGCTCATTTAGCTCGGTATCTCCGAAACGGCCGGACCTGCCTTTGCCAAAAATTAATCAGCAAATCTCCCTATCAATAGGAATCGAATGGTAAACGAATTATTCAAATCGGATGCTTCATTCTTTCAAAAACTGCAATTTTTTGCTCATTTTTACACATTTAGCTCGGTATCTCCGAGACGGCTGGACCTGCCTTTGCCAAAAACTAATCAGCACATCTCCCTATCAATAGGAATCGAATGTTTTTTTTAACCATTCAAATCGGTTGATCCGTGCGCCCGAAAACGTGGACAAAAAATTGTATTCATAAATACAGGCAATAATAATATAATAAATTAATAGTATATCCAGTTTGTATTTTTATTAAATTTATTGTGTAAATATAAATCGTATAAAAATTATTTCAATTCGATTTGGCACTTAAATAACTCTATATTTACTTTTTTTAACATTTTTACAAATTTTATTATATGTACAATTATAAAATAAATTATTAGCTATAACTCTATTAATACTTATATTGTGTCAATATTTAAATTCTATTGCAACAATTAGTTATTATATAAACAAATCACTTGAAATATTGCATAAGATCTAAACTTAATTACCAAATTAATTAATTGATCACTTATTACTAAGAATTAATATTTATTTTCTGGACAGTTTATACTTCATGTTTATTTATTATTGAAGTAATACAATCATTTTGCTAAAGACAATTACTACAAGATAATTACTATAAATTATATTTATTTACATTTATGTTAACTTATATACTTAAACATTTTTATATGAATCCGCTTACAATTTATAATACTGCATTTTTCATTCATATTACAATTATGAATTTTTTCACGAATTGTTATTCCTAACGACAATATTTTTATTATCAAACATGCCATTTGTTACTAAAATTAATAAATATACTAGATCTAAATTTTTATAAAATTGAGATAAATTTTATCTTATTTTAGACAATTAATATTGATTTTGTTACAAAAAAATCCCAAAGTTCAAGTATGAAAAACGCTTTACAACGCTAAAGCCTCCGCCACACTCTACCGGCTGCATATAAAGTTAAAAACAATTGTTATATACAAAATGTCAAGTGTGTGTGCGGCTTTAGGCTAAAGCTTGTAACACACTGTGCAATTAAAATAACAGAAAAAATAGAAATTATATTTTGTCAGTAAGATTTATTTATATATTGAAATTTTGTTAAAGATTTTAATGAAGTGTTTATTCAAGATTTTAGTAAATTTAATTTAGTTTCTGCTAAGAAAAACGAAAAAGAGTGTTCCAGACAAAATTTTCGAGTAATTTAACTTAATGTAGAAGAATGCCCCAACAAAATTCATTTTGTCAAAGTTAATTTGTTGTTTAAATATTTTTTAAAATAGTATTTTATTATTCTAGAATGATGTAATTTGAGTATGTTACTGTCCAATGCATATACTAAGACGACAAATACTAAAATTGATGTGTATCAGAACAAAATATTTAAATATTAATACGAAGAAACCGCTATTGTAGTATTTGTAAAAATTAATAAGTTAATTTAATAAAATGTATGTAAAAAAATGTCACGAATTCTTCATATATTAAATTAATGATTTTATTGTATCTCTTGACAAAATAATTTTTTTAACGAGCTCCTCAGGACGTACGAGTCCAAAATTTTTGTATGTTATTCTCTAATATGCATATTATAATAATATAAAGTAAAAATAATAGGTTCTTTGACAACATTTTGAGTTATTAATTATTTTGTCTCCAAAGTACATAAGAATGCATTTTCAAACAATATAATTGTATTTTTTATTAATATCTAAATATTTTGTTCTGAAACTCGTCAATTTTAATATTTGTGATCATAGTAGTTCCCATTGGAGAGTGACATACTCAAATTTGAGCATTTTACAACAAATAATGTAATTTTGAAAATTATTTGAAGAATAAATTGGGTTTACACTTTCGTTGAATACTTATGACGTGTACTTTGTTCAAATGTGTAAGGATAGGTTTACATTACTTTTATACAAAATTTTGCATAAGACTTTAGTAAACTATTTATAAGGATTTTAAGTAAATTTTATCTACATTTTGTCAAGATAAACAAAAAAGAGTGTCAAAAAATTTATGAACTTAAAAATTTAGTTACCGTTGATGGATTTTATTGGTTAAATTTTTTTATGTTTATAATTATTGTAAAAAAAATTGTCTTTAGAGTTGTTTATAGGGATATATTGTTAAAAAGTAGATAAAATTATCTACAAATCTGTATATAACAATTTGTTAGTGTTGGAACAAAGTTATGCGAAAATAATTTGTTAAAGTTTGAAATTAACACCATCATAAGGCGTCCATATTGTTTCGCAAAAACAAAAATGTCTACTTGACAGTTGCTTATCCAACATGGACACTTGACAGCTCCAATTTTAAAATAATTCGAGTTGCAAATAAATGTTCGTGGTTTACATTTATAGTTATTTTTTTTAAATTTAATTGAATATATTAAAAGTGTTATATATCATTAGAAAGCTAATAAAATTGTCTACAAATCCGTATATAACGTTTAAAAACTTTTCGAACAAAATTTAGCATAATAAATCTGTAAAGTAGAAACAGTAGCCATTCGTGGTTAGTGGTTACATTTTTTTATATTTACTTAAATATTGCTAAAATTTGTTACACAACATATATATTGTTATATATCGTTAAAAAGCTAATGAAATTATCTACAACTGTGTATATAACAATTTGTTAGGTTTCGAACAAAATTATTTACAAAATATTTCTAAATTTTCAAGTGCCATTTTGTATTAGCTGTTTCATCTGTTGCACTTTCAATATATTAGGCTGAGTTCACATTAGTCTTGTACAAAACTTTCCAAAGGACTTTAGTAAAATTTTTATACAAAACTTTAGTAAATTTTATCTACATTCTGCTAAACTAATTCAAAAAGAGTGCTCCAGACAAAATTTTCAAGATATTTAAGCAAATGTAAAGAAATGTCCCTACAATTTCAAATTTTCACTATATATAAGGATAGGTTTACATTAATTTTAATCAAAATTTTCCATGGGGTTAAATTAAACTGTTTATACAGAATTTAAGTAAATTTTATCTAGTTTCTGCTAAACTAAATCAAAAAGAGTGCCTGACACAAAATTTTTGAGTAATTTAACAAGATATAAAAAATATACCTTACACATTAGGCTGTGTACACACTCATTCAATTACAATACAGTACTCTTCTTCAAAACAATCATAGACTTCCTTCGACAATCATTCCTAGCACTTTTACTCGTATGCATCCGATTAATGTTCAAATCGTCTTGACTTTGGGAATTCAGCAAAGCGAGAAGCTCAAAGGCTGCTCTTTTGTTATCCGCATTCCACACACTCGAGGGTAAAAAGTTTTCTTTATTATCATCGAGACACTTTTGTTGTTTAGTTTTACCGTCAACAACTTGAGTTTGTTTTTGGGATTTAAAAACTGAAAACAAATTCTTCTTAACAGGTTTATTGTTAAGTTCATCGTTTAAAATTTGTACATCAGTTTTAAGAATAGTTTCTTTAATCGGTTCTAATTTTGTAGGAGGTACTATTATACTCTCGCAGTCCCCTGTGTCAGCCGAAAGGGTGCTGTCGAGATCTAGATAATCGATTTTTTGTGCCCTTCGTCTAGGACGTAAACACTTGCCTGTTTTGTACGTTTTAATCAAAGCCTCGGCTTTAGCAAGCTTTTCTTTGGCTAAAACATTTAATTGTTCCAAACGTTGCTCACGCTTTGCCAATAATTTCTCTTTTTCCAAAAGTTTAGCTTCGGCTTGCTTCAAATTAACTTCTCGTTGACGTATTTGTTCCAATTTTGTTAACCAGACTTGTTTGAAAGTGTCTTCGGTTAAATCGTGAGGACTTTTAAAAGTCTCCAAAGCTTTTGCTAAAGTTTTTGGATCGGAATCAGATTTAGACACAGTTTTTTGTTGGTGTAGGTGTAAATCGTTTTGGTAAACATTATCACAATTGTTTAATTTATCTAAAAGGCTCGTTCGTTTTATATTTTTAACAATGGGGGACGTGAATTCTGTGCTCAAGTTTGATAAAACAGTGGGATGGTGTATAATAATTTCCACAGAAGGCCTGTACGTGCAATCTGTATTCAATAACAACTTTATAACATTGTGTAAATCATCCGTGTAGTCTTTAGGTATCTTTTTAAAACGTCCTTGCTTAATATTATCAGACAAACTCACAAACGTGTCACTGAAAAACGGTGGTTGCAAAGCACATAACTCGTACACCAGACAACCCAAAGACCAAACATCACTTTTTTTATTATATTTAGCACCTTTAATAACCTCCGGACTCATATAGTTAGGAGTACCCACCACAGTATCACTAAAACTATCCTTTTCCATTATTCTTGCTAAACCGAAGTCACCTAGCTTAACATTACCACGACTGTCAAGAAATATGTTAGCAGGTTTTATATCCCGGTGCAAAATTGTTAAGCGGGATTTATGGGTGTGACAAGCCTGCAAAGCCCTAGCTGTCTGGTACAAAACTTTCCATACAAACCTTTCCTCGATACAACTATTCGTGTCTTTACATTTTGTGATCAACTTAGCCAAGTCACCCTGCTCGCAGAATTCCATTATTATATATAAAATCTGTGTCTGCGCGTGTATGATCCTGTCATAATACTGTACGATATTGGGGTGTTTGAGTTCTTTTAATAAATTTACCTCGGATACTAAAAGTTGCTTTTGGTCCTCTGACATGCAACCGTAGTCGATTGCTTTCCAAACATAAACCTGGTTATTTTTCTTATGTTTTACCTTATAACAGACTCCAAAGGAGCCCGAGCCTATTATACACAACACTTCATAGTCTGTTAATTGCATAATTATATATATTTATTAACAATTGTAAATAAAAACGTTATCAACAGACTTCAACTGTCAAAACAGGTGTTTGTTTGGGTGCGTTCGACTTGGACGCTTACGCGCTGTGAGCGCTCACGCTTATAAGCACGAATTTTTAGCGTTCGACTTGGCCGATAAGCGCTCAGAATCGATAACTGAAATCCGTTCGTTTTGGAAACTGTGAGCGTCAATAAGCATCAAAATGGCGGCAACTGGCGGTAACGGTAATTGTGTAAATTTTATTACTTTCTGGATCATTCAGCGGGATTATAAAGAATTTAACAATTAATAAATAAATGAAATTTCGTTTGCTTATGCTTAATTCATATTAACATTAAAATTAAAATTTAAAATTATTTAAAATTAATTAAATTTAAAATTAATTAATATTAATATTAATATTAAAAAATAATTGTGTTATACAACTTGGCATTTTTGCGGGATTATAAAAAATTTAACAATTAATGAATAAATGAAATTTGGTTAGCTTATGCTTAATTAATAGTAATATTAAAATTAAAATTTAAAATTATTTAATATTAATATTAATATTAAAAAATAAATGTGATATACAACTTGGCATTTTTGCGGGATTATATAGAATTTAACAATTAATAAATAAATGAAATTTGGTCAGCTCATGCTTAATTAATAGTAATATTAAAATTAAAATTTAAAATTAACTAAATTTAAAATTAATTAATATCAATATTAATATTAAAAAATAATTGTGACATACAGCTTGCCATTTTTGCGGAATTATAAAGAATTTGACAATTAATAAACAAATGAAATGACAGATAGTAAAAACAACTGACGCTCACGCTCACGCTGCCCTACCTCTGTGGCGTGAGCGTATGTGAGCGCAAAATATGTGCTACGAGCATCCTACGATGGTGCTACGAGCGTACTTATGTGACACTCACAGCGCCAAGTCGAACGATGAAAGCGCGCTCACGGCGCGCTCACAGCGCGTAAGCGTCCAAGTCGAATGCACCCTTTATTGACGACAAGTTGGCGACAGGTGGATTGACAGAGATATCGATATTTTTGGTTATGGTGCGAAATATCGATAAAAATGGCGCGCGGGGAATTCAAAATGGTAAATGAATGTAGTTTTGGGTATAAATTGTTTTTGGTGCAAATGTAATGATACATTTATGGCATTAAGTATAATTGTTATTTATATATTTATGTTTGTTTATATTTGTATATTTATATATTTATATATTTATATATTCATATATTTATATTCACTTGCATTATTATATGTAATATCTGTGTCTATTATTACTTGCATATTTATTTTTATATTTTTTAACTTTTCGTAGAAGTTTATGTTTTTGCCAAATACTCGATTTCCTAACCTTATATTTTCAATATTTAATTTTAATTCAATCCTGTGAACTAGTCCTAATATATTATATATAGATTATGTCCGGTTTTTGTATAATATATGGATTCCGTCAGAATATTTTTCTTAATTTTGTTAATTTACTCAAAAAATTTGTATGGGTCATTTTTTTCTAATTAGCTTAGCCGAAATTAGATAAAATTTACTAAAATTTTGTATAAACAGTTTATTTTAACCCCATGGAAAATTTTGTGTAAAACTAATGTAAACCTATCCTTATATATTGTGAAAATTTACCACGTATGAAATTTGTGGGGTCAATTTTTCAAATTTTGTTAATTTAATCGAAATCTTGTTCCGGGGCACTCTTTTTCATTTAGATAAGCAGAATCTAGATAAAATTTACTACAAATTCATATGAACAGTGTTATATAGTTCTTTGGAAAATTTTGTATAAAACTAATGTGAACACGCCCTAATATATTGGTATATAAAATTTGAGAGGACATTTTTTTATATTTTTTTAATTTATTCAAAAACTTTGTCCTGGGCACTCTTTTTTATTTACCTAACCAAAAACTAGATAAAATTTTCTATAAATGTATATAAACAGTTTAATATGGTTTTATTTGAAAATTTTGTTTAAAACTAACGTGAACTCACTCTAATATATTATATGAATTTTTAGTATATGGAATCTGTCGGGACATTTTTTGAAATTTTGTTAAATTACTCAAAAATTTTGTTTAGGACACTATTTTTTGTTTAGCTTAGCAGAATGTAGATAAAATTTACTAAAATTCCTCATAAACAGTTTAATATAGTCCTATGCAAATTTTGTATAAAACTAGTCAAATTTACAATATATAAAATTTGTATTTGTATTTATTACTATATTATTTTTTACAAAATCTATATTATTTCATATTATGATTTGATTTTCACTGAAATATTTTATTTCACAAAGCATTTTCTTGTGTTGAAATGTTCAGAAACCTCTGAAACCTGAAGAAATGCAAAAGTTTTATTTTCGGTTAAAAAATTCTACTAATCGTATCTGTCATATATGTTTGTTAACATGTTAAGTATTTTTTAACTTTATTAAAGTTATAAGATTAAAAAATATGTTCTCAGTAATAATATTATTTTTATAAATCTCCTATTTTTTACGCCACCAGATGATTACGGCGTACGATAAATTATTAAAGTTTGGAATATAAAAAACATCTTGTCTCAGTTCACAAATTATAAATTTTGCAAATTCAAATTTTAAACACGTTTTGCAGACAATTTTGTTCTACGGGTTTTAAATTGTTATATACAGTTCTGTAGATTATTTAATTAGCTTTCTAATGATATATAACACTTATAATATATTTAATTAAATTTAAACAAAATATATATATAAATATAAACCACGGACATTTATTTATAACTCGAATTAATTCCAAGTTAGAGCTGTCAAGCCGCCATGTTAGATTAGGAACTGTCAAGTAGACATTTTGTTTTTGCAACTGTCAACATGTATAAAAGAAATTTAAAACTAAAACAATATGGACGCCTTACGATGATGTTAATTTCAAATTTAACGATTTATTTTTGCATAATTTTGTTCCAACACTAACAAATTGTTATATACAGATTTATAGATAATTTTATCTACTTTTTAACAATATATAATAATATATACATGTTGAAACAAATTATTTGAAAAAATAATTAAAATCTAAAAAAATGTTTGACCAAACACTATATATTAACTAGGCATAACTCGTTGTTTAATTTCAAAATTTAATCAATTTTTTTTTAATATATTTTTGTTCCAACACTTACAAATTGTTATATACAGATTTATAGATGATTTTATCTACTTTTTAACAATATATCACTATAAATAACTCTGAAAACAAATTTTATTACAATAATTATAAACAAAAAAAATGTAGCCAATGGCTAATTAAATTTTAAACTTCACAAATTTTTCTTGAATGATTTTGTTTGAAATGTTTTTAAACGTTATATACAGATTTGTAGACAATTTTATAACCTTTTTAACGATATATAATATTATTGTTATATTTTAATTTTGTTTAATAAAATAATCGTAGGTATAAAAAAGTGTAACCGATTAAACCGATAAAATAAAATGTCACTTGAAAGTTTAGAAATATTTTATAAATAATTTTGTTCCAAATGATATAAATTGTTATATGCAGATTTTATAGATAATTCTATTAGCTTTTTAACGATATATAACAATATATATGTTGTAAAACAAATTTTAGCAATATAAACGTAAATATACAAAAATGTAACCCCTAAACCACCAATGGCTAACTGCAGTTTCAACTTTACAGACTTCTGTTGCTGAATTTTGTTCGAAAAGTTTTGAAACGTTATATACAGATTTGTAGATAATTTTATTAGCTTTCTAACAATATATAACACTATTGTTATATTTTAATTCTTTATAACAAAATGAACATGCAACCCATGAAACTAATATTATAGAGAGTTAAACACCAAACCTAATTTTTTGCAAATTTGTTAAACAAAATTTGGAAAAATTTTAAATGCTTTATATTTTTGTAATATGCTCATGAAGACCTTTCAAATGAGACCCCACATGCAAAATTTTTGGACGAATTTGACACAAAAATATTTTTATTACAATCTTGTTTATTTTAATAGATTAATTTTAAAATGGCGGAGACAAGAACTAACTAAATAAAAAAAATAGATACAAGGGAACAATGTGTATTTAATTTCTCTGCATTTTTTTTATTTTATTCAATCTAAATGCCTTAATATTTGTTTCAACAAAATTTTCTCAAGATTCCTGTTAAACACCAATTGTAAAAGTAATTTTTTGAAAATTTTGTTAAACAAAATTTGGAAAAATTCAAAATGCTTTATATTTTTGTAATGTTCTCATCAAGACCTTTCAAATGAGAACCCATATGCAAATTTTTTGGATTTTGATATGAAAACATTTTTGTTACAATCTTGTTTATTTTAATAGATTAATTTTGACAAGAATTAATTAAATAAAAAAATAGATACAACGGAACAATGTGTGTTTAATTTCTTTGTCATTTTATTCGATTTAAATGCCTTAGTCTTTGTTTCAACAAAATTTTCCCAAGATTCCTGTTAAACACTAATTGTAAAAGTAATTTTTTGAAAATTTTGTTAAACAAAATTAGTCAAAATTCAAAATTCTTTATATATTTGTAATGTGCTCTTGAAGACCTTTTAAATGAGACCCCACATGCAAACTTTTTAGAGTTGTTTTGAGACAAGAATTAATTAAATAAAAATATAGATTTTATTGCACAAACAAAAGTGAACAATTAGTATTTAATTTTGTTTAATACTTTAATTCTGTATAATAATTTAATTTTATTCTTTTATTCGATTTAAATGCCTTAGTATTTGTTTGAACAAATCTTTCCCAAGATTCCTAAAACATATTTTAATTAACGATGCTAATTAATAATTAATAAATAAATTTTTAATAATAAAAATTAAAATAAAA
Source organism: Ctenocephalides felis (assembly GCF_003426905.1). NCBI lineage: Eukaryota > Metazoa > Arthropoda > Insecta > Siphonaptera > Pulicidae > Ctenocephalides > Ctenocephalides felis. The sequence continues at coordinate 2,311,084 of NW_020538040.1, read as the reverse complement.
ACTCTTCCATCCATTTATTAATTTACATACTTTATTTTAAGAATTAAAATACAACTAACAAAACGCAAACCCACTATCTCGATTGAATCAATTTTTAATTAATAATTTTGATTTAAAATTTCCGTTCAGGGCCAGGATGGTGGATCACCGGGTTTAACTCGACCACCATACAGAGCACTCTTGTCACGGAACAATGTCATCCTTCGGGTCTCAGAGTCATCGATTAATTTTCCTAAATAGAATCCGGCTAGGGGTACGATCATCCAGATGTGGTGAGTCTAATAAAAAACAATAATTATAATTATTCAGTATACACATAAACGACGACATTATTATGCATATAAAGCAGGTGTATTTATTATTAAGTATATTATTATTAATTGTTGTCATTTATCTTACTGTGAATCCAAACAAGCCCATTTTCAATGCAATTTCTTGCTAGCTTTCCACTTTTGTGTATTAGACCAGTCCGCGTAAATCGAGCCAGCTGCAAATGTCGGGAAAAGCACAACGATACTGTATTTTCTAAATAATAAACGAAAAGACGACAAGTACCCCATTAAGCTGAAATCGTAAATGACATGACGTAAAATGACACGCGATGAGGTTATGTAGCATTATGTAATATAATAGACATATATATGTTAAGGAAATGCATAAAACTTACTTTGTAGGTTGCAACATTATTAAAAATATATTTAAATATGATAGAACGTAAAATTTGTTTACAAAATTGGTTTTATTTAACAAAATTTTGTTAGTGTTTTGTTTTTTGCATTATGGCGGCAGTGATGGCGGCGGGTGACAGGTCGCGTTGACAGTTGATGAGCGCGCGAAATATGAATTGAAGTAAAGAGAATATTTGTAATAAAATGCAGATACATACACAAGCAACCATTATATACTAAAATATTTAGAAACAATCTAAACAACTATCATGCAACTATCTTTGTACAACAATATTGTTTAAAATTATGTTTTTAGATTTTCATTTATATTTAACAAAAAAATTTGGAGATGGTAACGCTGTTTGTATTTGACAGTTTTGTAGTCAAGCGCGCAGAAAATGTTTAAAAATAACAAAATACAGCCAAAACGTGTTAAATAATAACAAAGTAGATATAAATATGTTTGTACAACATTATTGTTTATAAAACGTGTGTTATTTTACGTTGCTAATGTCTAAACTAATAATTTATAACATGTAAGTTTTTGAGGTTAGTATTTGCACTTACAAGTTTTATTCTTAAATCTTATTAATAAATTTAGTTTAAGAGGTTTATAATAACATAAATGTATTCTATACATGCCGCTTAAGGCTTTAGTATTACCTAAAACTATTATGCTTAGTGCTTTGGGTACAAATTAAATAAATTTCTCTTCATGCTTTTTCTAGGTTATACCCAAGTCCATTATGTTCGTTGAAAAAAGCATTTTCAACTTCAAAACCTTCATAAAACTCCGAAAAGTATACTCAAAAGTCTCCAAAAGACCCTTCAGCACCTTTCTATCCGAAGACCTGCACACAGACTTCTCGATAACAAATGTAAAGAAGTCTTTGAAATCGAACAAAGTCACATTCGAAGATGGCTTTGTCAACATTGTCACCGAGTGCCCCTTTTGTGAAGTCGACACAAACGAAAACAAGAATAGAGTTTATATAAACAAAACTACAGGTAATGGTAATTGATCGATGGATAAATAAATTTGTTTTGGTTTTAATTATGTTTTATTTTTATTTTTTAGGTTTATTTATTTGTCCGAAATGCAAGTATACGAATCAATGGAATATTTTGGAGAGGTTTTTAGCGCAGCAGAAGTCTGCGAAGTTTAAAATCGATTTGCAGAATGTTAGGAGTGAGATTTGTAATTGTAGGGCGAGAGGAGCGCAGGAGTGGGATTATTTAATAAAGGATACAAAGGTTGTTACGGAAAGTATGGTTAAACAGGATGAGGATTTTTTGAGGAGGTTTAATTTAGAGGTAAGTGAAATAGTAATAATTAGTCATTGAATTCTTTTTATATATATATATTTTATGGTGGTCCTTAATATGGACATTTTTGGGAATTTTGTTGCTCCCAAGGGCTCAAATGCTTCCAAATTGATAAAAGAATATCTTCTGAAAGTTTTAGCTCTCAATATTAACATTTAGATAATCCGCGCTTCAATTAATAGTTTTGCATGTTCATTATTAACATGAGTATTTCTAAAATGTTCCAAAAATTTGAGTAAAAAATGAATGAAATCGATAGAATGTTTTTCACTTGTTAGATCAAAAAATGTTTGCTCTACAGACGACTCCAACTTGATAATAATTTTTAATATAAAGATTTTCCAATTTTAGTTATTTGTTCGTCAGTAGAGTTCTTTTTTAACATTTTTCTTAATTTGCTCATTAGTAGAGTTTTTTTTATCATTTTTTCCCCAAATCTGATCATCAGTAGAGTTTTTTTTAACACTTTTTTCTTAATGTTATAGTGGAGTAGATTTTTTTCTTTATTTTTTAGTATATGTCTTTTTGTTAATTTGTTTGTCATTAGAGTTCTTTTCTTGTCTAATGACATTGTGTTCAATAATTTTTTAATTTGCTCTTCAGTAGAGTTCTTTTTTAACATTTTTCTTAATTTGCTTGTCAGTAAAGTTTCTTTTGTCATTTTTTTTTTTTGCTCAACTTAGTAGAGTTTCCTTTTTTGGTTTTTTTTAGATCATTCGCTCTTAGGTAGAATTTTTTTCTTCATATTTTTTCAGTTTGCTCGTCAGTAGAGTCCCTTTTTCTATTTCATTAGTTTGCTAATATTCGTCAGTAATAATAATAATATAATAGTATAGGTTATATTATATTTAATTTTCTAATATCCCCATTGGTAGAGTATTATTTACATAGTTTGATTGTCAGTAGAGTTCTAAACAAAAAAAAATTCTAATATAATTTAGAAGAAATCTAGGTTACTCGTCAGTAGAGTCTCCTTTCTACATAAATAAATTGTAAGAGTTTTTATTAATTTAAATGCTTTAGGATTCTGGTTTCAAATTAATTGCTTTCATTGTCATTAAGACGTTTTGCTGAAGTTTCAACTATAAAACAACGGAGCAAATAAATAAAAGCTCTTTCGTAAGATAATTGAACATTTGATTTTTTTTTAAATTAATAAAGAATAAAATCATTTTATAATCATAGAACAATTCATAATATTTTAGTTCGTTTGTTAGTAGAGCCCTTTTTCGTCACAATAGAAATGCCTTAATGTTTTGTTTTCCTGTTAGTAGAGTTCTTTATCTTTCACTGAACAATGTTTCTCTTTAAATTGTTTGTCAGTAAAATCCCTTTTAGTTATTAAACTATCTTCACTATTTTTTAACTTTGCTTGTCAGTAGCATCCTTTCTTACATAAATATTATAAAACCTAGTTTGCTCCTTAGAAATTATTTATATAGAAATAGAATCTACTGGAGAGGAAACTGGATTTCTTGTAAATTTCTGTCTTAAAAGGGACTCTACTGACATGCAAACTAGATATATGTATATATATATATATATATATATATATATATATATATATGTTTATTTTATAGGAAATTCCCGCAGATATAATTGTACAATCAGAGGCTCGTGTCGATGAGAAACATGAAAATATATACTTTCCTTTACACAATGCCGACAATCAATTAGACGGCTTCAAGGTAAATATTTAAAATAAATACAAATAATAATAAAACAAAAAAAATCTCATACGGCAACACTATCAAAATAACTTCAGGCAGTTCAAATTAATTAGTATTACCGCGTGGTGTACTTATAGGTGTGAAGTCAAACTAATGTTATCTTCACACTTGTGATGTTAGATTTTGACAGTTGACAGTATAAATAATGTAGATAAAAAAATAATTTATATACTACTTATAATAAAGATTAATATATATTGTTTATATTTTTATTACAGGTTATAAATAGTTTAAACGGTCGAGAATCAACTTTACCACCAGTGGGTTGCAGTGGACTTGCAACTATGAAGAAAACTTCTACTTCAACAAAAACTAGTGCTTCCAAGTCGGCCGTTTTAGTATTATCGATTAAGGATTTTTTGGCGTTGCATACACAGAAAATTAATAGTAAAATATTTTCATTATACTTTTTATTGTTAGCGTTTTAGTTAATAATTAAAGAGAAATATTTTTTATCCTTCAGGTACTCCTGTTTGTCTTCCCTACGGTTTAAAATCGTTACCCCAACAATGTCTTCCGGCCCTTGAGAATTATTCAAAATTAATTTTGTGGTTTTTTGGAAACGATGCCAATAATTGGGACACTTCGAGGAATTTTGCAAAGAAATTGAGCGAAAAACGTTGTTTATTTATAAGGTAAGAGGAAAAGCACTCTACTGACGACCGAACTGGAAAATATTTTATATAAAAGGACTCTACTGACGAGCAAACTGGGATTTATTACAAATTATTCATAAAAAAGGACTCTACTGACGAGCAAACTTTAAATTATTTTATAGCAAAAGAACTCTACTGACGAGCAAATTAGATTTTGTTTATAGCTAAGGGACTCTACTGGTGAACAAACTAAATTTTTTTTATAATAGCAAAGGGACTCTACTGACGAGCAAATTAGATTTTGTTTATAGCTACGGGACTCTACTGACGAAAACCTAGAATTTTTTTGTAATAATAAAGAGACTCTACTGACGAGCAAATTAGTCAATTTAGTCAATAAAAAAGTCAATTAGTCAATTAGGTAATAAAAAAAGAATTCTACTGACGAATAAACTAGAATTTTTTTTATATAATAAAAAAGGGAAGGGACTCTACTGACAAGCGAACCTTAAATTATTTTACAGCTAAGGGACTTTACTGGCGAACAAACTAAAAAAATTTTTAATAGCAAAGGGACTTTACTGATGAGCGAATCAGAATATTTTTTATTAAAAGGACTCTACTGACAAATAAACTAGAATTTTTTTTAAAAGGGAGGGGACTCTACTGACTTACAAATTAATATTTTTAACTAATATTTATACAAAAAAGGGACTCTACTGACAAGCAAACCTTAAATTATTTTATAGCTAAGGGACTCTACTGGCAAACAAACTAAAATTTTTTTATTAGCAAAAGGACTCTACTGGCGAACAAACTAAAAAAACTTTTAATAGCAAAGGAACTCTACTGACGAGCAAATCAGATTTTTCATTAAAAAGGACTTTACTGACAGGCAAACTGTTACTTCTTTAAAAATGATATATAAAAAAGGACTCTACTGACGAGCAAACTGATATTTCTTACAAATTATATATAAAAAAGGACTCTACTGACGAACAAAATGTTATTTCTTACAAATTATATATAAAAAAGGACTCTACTGACGAGCAAAGTGATATTTCTTGAAAATCATATATAAAAAAGGACTCTACTGACTAGCAAACTGAATTTCATAAAATATATTAGTAAGAAAATTCTACTCTACTTAAACTTATTATAAATTATTTGTATAAAACGAACTCTACTGACGAGCAAATTGTAGATTTCCTAAAAATCTAGTAAAATTTTTAATCACTTTGCAAAAAAACTCTACAACAGGTTATAAAGTATATCATGCGAAAAACTTTATACTAAAACAAGAAAATGACTTTTTTAACAACTAAACAGACTTTTATCTTTATTTACAAATCGAGTTTATATTACATTTATTTTAAAACTGTTTCAACACAGTTAAGTTAATGTTACGTTTATGTTACGTGTCTGTTACGTTCACGTTACCTTTATATTACGTTCTTGTTACTTAACTCACATAACCATAGGTATATCAAGTACATATTTAAAAAATGTTACAAGAAATTATCTAATTGAATTGTATGTAATTATAAAATATAGTTAGTATAATTTATTAGTATTAAATAATTATATTTATTATTTATTATATAAATTTTCATATTTTTAGGCCTACAGAAAATCAACAAAGACCCTACCAAGCGATAAGTACAAAACAAGATCTAAAACAGATTTTATCAAATGCCCAAACGATTTGGCATAAGGCTATCACAAGTTTTAGTGCTTTGCGAGAAGATGTTCTGTTGGAATTGCAAAATATAGAAAAGGTATGGAAATTTAAACAATCGCATAATTTACAAATACTTGTAATATAGATAATTTGATAATTGATATTGGTATAAAGATATAATATTACAATTAATGATAAAAACACAAATATTATACCATAAATTCAAATTCAAATGTTAACGGTCGCGAAAGAGTTGACAGTACCAACCCGCGGCTAACTTCATTGTGTCGGGTACATTGTTCGTAATTAAATGCAGTAATTTCAAAACATTTTATATACAAATTATAATAAGTTGTTTTGCTGCATTCAATATGTAATTAGTTTTATCTTTATTTAATTATAACTTTAATTTAAATAAAACAATGTATGTGCAAATAGTTCTTACGGTTCTTACAACAAATTACTGCATAAATATATATATATATATATATATATATATATATATATATATATATATATATGAAGTTGTCGCATACGGTGTTGACAGTTCCCAACGAGCGCGCGAAATTTAAAATAGACATTTCAATATAAACAGTTTTGTTTAAATTTAATTAACAACTTTTTTGATATTAAAACTAACTTTAGGCGAAGTGAAGATTATTGGATTGTATACAAAACTGGTTTGTGATTATCTTAAAATAAATGAAAGATAATAAACTAATAAATAAGGACAGAGTACGAACATAATATGAAAGGAAACAGGACAGAGTACGAACTTATATTAATCATAATATAATTAGTCGTGAATTTTGAATTACACATTTTAATTTAAACAGTTTTGATCATTTATATTTGTAATTTGAATTTACTTTATCTATTAATTAGTTGTTATCATTATTAAATCATTAAAGGTATGGGAATTTAAATAATTGCATTATTGTGTATTATGTGTACAACTTTGCTTCCGCCGTTTTTCCAAGGGAAATTCTTTACAATAACGTCGGAAGCAAAGTTGTACATGTAATGCATTTTTAAATACATTTTAAAGTATACCGAGTTGTTGTAGGTCATCATAATGTTAGACAATATTGTAAATTGTTTAATTTTCAACAAATTTGCCGAAGACATCGTTCATATTAAACAAATGGTTTAGAAGTTATGGCATGTATGATACATCAGTGCTTTAAATTTCACACAACTTTGCTTCCGCCGTTTTTCGATACGAATTCTTCACAATAACGGCGGATGCAAAGTTGTACACGTGATATGTTTTCAAATGCTATTTTAAAGTATGCCGAGCTGTTGTACGGCTTCATAATGTCAGACAACATTGCAAATTATTTAATTTCGAACAAATTTGCCGAATGCTTCGTTCACATCAAACGAATGGTTTAGAAGTTACAAGCATTGAAACAAAAATTTTCACCAATGTACTATATTCCAAATCAAGATATCAATGCACACTGTATGAAAAAAATCTGTGACATATCGTAGTTTGTATGGAAACTAGTATACTTTACACTCGAATCATTTGTTTGGTTTCAATTGCAATTTTAAAGTATACCGAGTTGCTTTAGGGCATTGTGACATTAGACAATATTGTAGATTGTTTAATTTTGAACAAATTTGCCGAATATTTCATTGAATTTGGATGAACTGTTCAAAAGTTGCAAGAGTATAAGCTATATTTCGTACTGCCGGTCAAATATGAGTTAAAAAGTTTGACTTCAAATATTTTATACTCATATTTTATTTATGTAAGGCTAAAAATTAACAAAACATCCGTAGTTTATGTATACATATATTTTTTCAAATGAATTTTAATCATAAACTTGCCTTGGTTGAACAGTGAGTCATTTTTTTAATCTACAAGATCTAGTAGAGTCCTTTTTTTAATCTAATACATTGATATTAAACGTTGTTCGTCAGTAGATTCCTTTTTCATCTTGATTAATATAATTTGCTCGTCAGTAGAGTCCCTTTTTTAATCAGATATTTTAATTTGCTTGACAGTAGAGTCTCCTAATTAATTTGCTCGTCAGAAAAGTCTCTTTCTTTAATCTGTTAAATTTTATTTTTTTAGATATATTTAGTTCCTTTGTCAGTAAAATTTGTAGCTTCTTATATTATTTTATTTTTGATTAGTAGAATCTTTTAAAAATAAAATAAATTTAATATACACATCTCTGAAATTGTACTGGATGCTAAAATATTACAGGTCTATGTTAAGTGACTCGATTATAAGTTTATTTAATTTTTCATTGAATAAATCTACTATCTCCACGTACCATCAAATTCATATAACTCGCCTCAAGGCAAAATGCCATTTACACCACTAAATTACACTAACATTTGTACTAAAAATATATCACTAACGCTTACCATGCGTAATCGAGCCTAAGTAAAAATGTATGGAAAAGCGTAGTGTTAGGTTCGGACGACATGGGAAGCATATAAGTTAAATCTTAATTTTTGCCAAAAAGTAACTTCAACTGTCTTGTTATTAATTCATTATCTATTATAAGGTAGCTGGTGTCAAATGGAAACGTTATCCTGTCTTGAATCGAATATTAAAAGGACACAGACGAGGTGAGCTGACAGTTTTAACAGGACCTACGGGCAGTGGAAAGACTACATTTATGAGCGAATATTCTTTGGACTTGGCAATGCAAGGGGTAAATAATAATATATAGTTGCATATTGTTAGAAAGCCAATAAAATTATCTACAAATCTGTATATAACACTTTACTACGTTTCAAACAAAATTATTCACAACATAGAATATTATAGTTAATTATAAAACACAAACTTTATATTGTAAATTCAAATTCAAATGCTAACGGTCAAAAAAGTGTTTACAGTACCATCCCGCGGCTAACTTCATGCTGTTGGGTACATTGTTCAAAATTAAATGCAGTAATTTTAAAACATTTTATAAACAAATTAGTATATGAATTAGTTTCATCGGTTGCACTTTTTTATATACACGTTTATTTTATTATAAATAATTAAAATATAATATTAGTATTATATATTGTTAATAATAAGTTTTTTCTTTTATTTTTTAGGTTAGTACTCTATGGGGTAGTTTTGAGATCCAGAATGCACGATTGGCTCGAGCAATGCTGCAGCAGTTTAGTGGAATTAAATTAGATGATAATCTGCAGGAGTTTGATTATTGGGCTGATAAGTTTGAGGAGTTGCCGATTTATTTTATGATGTTCCATGGGCAGCAGAGTATTAAAGTCGTTATGGATGTAAGTAGATTTTTTTTATAAAATTTTGACTTTTATGTTATTATAACAAAAAATTGACGAAACTCATTAATGTCTAACCAAATTCTAAATTCACTAATTTTTCTTAATTAATTTTGTTTGAAAAGTTATTAAACGTTTTGTAGACAGATTTATTAAACAAATTTGTAGACAATTTTATTACCTTTCTAGCAATATATAACACTATTGTTGTATTTTAATTATTTATAACAAAACGAACATGCAACCGATGAAATTAGCATACAAATTGAATGCAGCAAAACAACAGATAATTAACTTCCCGTAGGGTAAGTTATAGTAATCGTCCAAAAATCGAAATCAAAATTTTTACATTTCTCGACGTTTTGAAGGTTTCTGAACATTTTGGCATACCTCAGAAAAAATGGATGTGT
>NW_020538040.1:2279639-2300415 GCF_003426905.1 Ctenocephalides felis | reverse complement strand
AGTCGACTGAATGATATTGTTCTGAAATTTTGTCCAGGAACAGTTTTGTTATTTCTAGGGAATGGTCGATGTTGTTATCGCTTCTTATCCTGAAATAAAAAAATAATAATAGTTAATGATATTATATAATATATATATATATCTATATATATATATATATATATATATATAAAGTAAAATCACAAAGTACTCGATACTCTTTGAGTGACCAACCTTCCTGCAAACTCAAAAAAACCTTCGACAAACCCCAAAAATAGAACAAACACGTAAATATAAAACATTCTGCATTCAAAATCATAGATTTTAAACATCAACAATAAGAAAAAACACTTAAAAATTACATTTTCTTTACACATAACACCTGCACATAACCTCAAACTTATTCAGGAACTAAAACATAATTTTGCAAATAATTTCGATTGATAACTACAAATATCATTATTGAAGTAACATTTAGGCTTTGGAGTATATAAATAAACAATTTTATAGTATACTATAATGTGCAATTAACTTAAAAATTACATATTTGTTGTCAGTCAAGACACCTACACATAATCTCAACTTATTCAGCATGTAAAACATAAAATTTGGGATTAATTTTGATTGATAACGACAAATATCATTATTGTAGTAACATTTAGGCTTTGGAGTATATAAATAAACTATTTTTTACAACTATAATGTAAAATTAAGTAAAAAAATGACATATTTATCTTGCAAGACACCTACACATAACCTCAAACTTATTCAGCAAGTAAAACATAAAATTTGCAAATAATTTTGATTGATAACCACATATAGTAATTATGATAAAATTTAGACCATGGGGAATATAAATAAGCTAATTTGGACTACTAAAAGATCAAATAAACTTAAAAAATTACATATTTGTTATATTGCAAGACACCCACACGTAACCTCAAACTTATAACAAACATTGAAAACACTTTTAACACTAATTAAATAATACAAACAATAAAAATATAGATTTTTACTAATACTATTTAATCATTTAAACAAACAGAACCTTAAATTAACCAAAAAACACAACAAATTATGTGTTATCTGTTTTGACACTTCAACATAACCTCCAACAAAAAAAAATGTTTATCAACAACTAAACCCAAATAAATTACTACATATATTTATTATCGCTTACCATAATGAAATTCGGTCCTTAGGATAATTCAGAGACTCCAAAAGACTAAAAAAATAAGGCAAAGTGTGCCCCTTATTCCTGATTAGAGTTACTATCAGTACACTTGGCAATTTTTTGGTCTCCAAGATTATTATCACTCAATGCTAATTGAAATGTACATGAAATTAAAAACAAGATTAAAAGCTTCATTTTTAATTACTTAAATTTTTATAAATCACGTTTATTCATATATTATTAATGTTTTTTGTGTTTTTAATTTGTGCAAGTGCACACGATGTAAAAAGTTAACACGTGACGTGTGAAGGAGGTTGATAGTTGCTAATAAGAGTGAAGTTGGCGGGAGGAGTTGGTGCTGTCAAGCGCGGGGGATTTAAATTTGAATTTAGAAGTAGGTTTGAAATTGTAAATTTTGTTTATGTGTGATTATCGTCAATTATCATACATACTGTAATGAATATATGGTATTCTAATATTGTCTAGATTTATAGTTAGAATAACGTGTTTTAATTGTTTCTTACGTACAAATTTTATTTATACAGGGTTAGAGTTAAAATAAATGTGTTAAAGTCATAATAATAATAAAAATAATAATATAGGCCTCCGAATAGGTTTAATTCTCTATTTAATGAATGTTACTAAATCTGATTGAAGTTTTAAAGTTTAGTTGAATCCGAACAAATCGAATCAAATTTTGTTTTATACATTGTTATAAAGTTTAAATAAATGTGTAAAATATTATAGGCCTGTGAGAAGGTTTAATTATGAACTTAATTTATAGATATAATTATTATTATTTATAGGTATAATTATATTATAATACGATATAAGAGCTGAATTCCATAATAATTTTCATAATTTTCCATAATAACTTTTCCAATAATTGTTTAACCAAAATTGCACTTGGTGAGAATCTACCTGTAACAATTTATGTATTGTATTGTATTATATGTATGTATGTATGTATTGTATTGTATTATATTGTTTTAATGTATTGATTGAATTTTGTTGCAATATAATTTCACAAGCAATAGAGAACGAATTATGTAATTTATGCAATATATTTTATTACCTGATAACCAAATATAGAGTCATTTTTATAACCAAAAAGTCCAGTTTGCTCTTCAACAGACTTCCTTTTTCATTTTCCTATGTAAACTCTTAAAAAATCTAAATTTATTCGTCAGTAGAGTCCCTTTTTCTTGTTTGCTCGTCAGTGGAGTCCCCGATTCTTGTTTACTCATCAGTAGGTTCTTTTTCTTGTTTTTCAATCAGATTTGTAATCAAACTAATTTCCTTTTCAGTGGAATGCTATTCTGAATATAAATTTCTACAAAATTTTAATTTGCTTGTCGGTATAGTCCTTTCCTAGTAAATAATAAAATAAATTCCAGTTTGCTCGTCAGTAGAGTCCTTTCTTATGAATAATTTTTAAGTAATCTAGATTTACTCGTCAGTAGAGTCTTTTCCTATAAACAATTTCTAGTTTTTTTGTCAGTAAAGTCCTTCCCTATAAACATTTTCTAGTTTGCTCGTCAGTAGAGTCCTTTCTCATAAAAAATCCCAAGTAATCTAGATTTACTCGTCAGTAGAGTCCTTTTGTATGAAAATGTTCTAGTTCTTTTGTCAGTAAAGTCCTTTCCTATAAAAAATTTCTAGTTTGTTCGCCAGTAGAGTCCTTTCTCATGAATAATTTTTAAGTGATCTAGATTTACTCGTCAGTAGAGTCTTTTCCTATAAACAATTTCTAGTTTTTTTGTCAGTAAAGTCCTTTCCTATAAAAATTTTCTAGTTTGCCCGTCAGTAGAGTCCTTTCTCATAAAAAATCCCAAGTAATCTAGATTTACTCGTCAGTAGAGTCCTTTTCTGGAAACAATCGTCTAGTTTGCTTGTTAGTAGAGTTATTTTATATTAATAATTTGTAATAAATCCCGGTTTGCTCGTCAGTAGAGTCTTTTCTCATAAAAATTGCCAAGTAATCTAGTTTTACTCGTCAGTAGAGTCCTTTCCTGTGAACAATTTTCTAGTTTGCTCGTTAGTAGAGTCATTTTATATTAGTAATTCCTAAGAAATCCCGGTTTGTTCGTCAGTAGTGTTTTTCCTATACAAATTTTTTAGTTGTTCGTCAGTAGACATTCAGTAGAGTCCTTTCTTATGAATAGTTTCTAAGTAATCTAGGTGTACTCGTCAGTAGAGTCCTTTCCTATAAAAATTTTCTAGTTTGCTCGTCAGTAGAGTCCTTTCCTATATAAGCAATTTCTAAAAAAAAAACGCTTATATTTTTTATACAAATAATTTCTAAGAAATCCCGGTTAGCTCGTCAGTAGAGTCTTTTCTTATAAATAATTCTTGAGCAATCCCGGACTTATTATAATTTGTATAAAAATGTTTTAAAATAACTGCATTTAATTTTGAACAATGTACTCAACACAATGAAGTTGTCCGCGGGTTGGTACTGTCAACTCTTGTTTTGACGGTTGACATTTGAATTTAAATTTACAGTATAATGTACATGTTTTATCATTAACATTAAGTATTAAATTTTGATACAAATGCTGATAAATTTACATACCGAGGGTAAAAGAACAAGAATAAAATCAATTAAATTTAAATAAATGTTACTAATTAATAAATGTTATTTTAAACAGTAATAAACAATTACTATTTAAATAACATTCTGTGCGGATCAGAAGCAAGGACTTTCTTAAAAAAAAACTCTACTGCCGAGCAAATAGAAAAGGGAACTCTAATATATAATATGTAATAATTTTGTTCCAACACTAGCAAACTGTTAATGCAGATTTATAAACAATTTAATTGGCTTTCTAACAATATTTAATACTATTGTTATATTTTATTATTTACATCAAAATAATCGTGCACCGATGAAACTAATTTGTATATAAATCTTTTAAAATTACTGCATTTAATTTGAACAATGTACCCACACAACAATGAAGTTGTCCTCGGGTCTGTACTGTCAACTCTCTGTTTTGACTGTTAATATTTGAATTTGAATTTACAAAGTAATATTTGTGTTTAACTAAAATATACTTTTGGAATATGTTATGAAAAGGTGCTTATTAAAATTTGTATATAAATTGTTTTGAAATTACTGCATTAATTTTGAACAATGTACCCAACAGCATGAAGTTGTTCGCGAATGGGTACTGTCAACTCTTGTTTTAACGGTTGAGATTTGAATTTAAATTTACAATGTAATATTTGGGTTTAAGTAAAATATATTTTTGCAATACGTTATGAAAATGTGCTAATTAAAATTAGAAATTGCATTGATTAAAAGAATAATACTTTAAAAAATACTTTCTGAAAATCTAGTCCTACATAAAATGATAGAATCTAATTTTTTAGCTAAACTCTTCCTTTGTAAAAAATGTATCAACTATTTATTAATATATATGTAACAATAATACATACCAACAACTATATATAACGTTTTATAAAAATAGACTAGAAGACTACCAATTATTAAATACTATCTATTAATCAAGATTAATAATTTCACAGTCAATGAGTTTATATCCTTACAATGGCACAAACAGATTACTTTGACTTTTGTTCCTTTAAATCGATAATAATAATTAATTATTATTGTTCTTGTTTCTCAGACTTTTCCTCAGACCTTTTCTTTTTACTAGCATAACTTAAACTGGTTTTATCAAACTCCATTGGCATTATACCTCAATCTCCACTGTATCTGTTTTTGGCAATCTAAAATTAAAAAAAAAAAAAATTAAGTACTGATTGTAAATTATTTATTTATTTTTTATTTATTTATTCATAACAAGCCGTAATCAATAATAATAGATATTATTTCAGGCTCTTGTCAAGAATTAAAAGTATTTATACCATCATTATATTGTATCTTAGTTCGATTTGATATGCGTGATATAATTTAATTTTAATTAATTATAAAAAATTAATCAAAATTATGTATACTACATCTCTTGTGCATATTTGCAATATAAATTCAAAAAAAAGTCCAGAATATACGACCGAATCACACGCCTCGACTTCTAGCATTAGACTTTACTGAAAACTGTCAAACAGAATTTTTGACGCACTCAGTGCTCGATCCATATACGAAAGTTCTAAGGACGACCTTCATACTTTAAAACATAGACGTAAAACACAAAAGTTTGATCGTTTTTTGGTTGCGTAACAATATGTTTTAATACAAAAGTTATGTAGAAAAATAATTTCCTTAAATTGTTAGTAGAGTCTCTTTTTTATTTTGACCTAGAAGAAAAAAAAGAAATTCTACTGACGAGCAAACTGAACTTCTTAGGTATCATTTATATAAAAGAACTCTACTGACGAGCAACCTAAATTGCAGAAAAAAGAGACCCTACTTTTGAGCAAGCTTAAATTTTGATCAAGAATATTAAAAAATGAGACTACTGATGAGCAAAATAAATTTTTAAGTATAAAATAATAGAAAAAAGGACTCTACTGACGAGCAAATTATATATAACCTTAGAAAATAAAAAGGAACTCTACTGATAAGCAAATTAAATCACAAAAAAAGACCAGACAATGGCTCAACTGACAACTTAAATTTTGCAATACAAGACAAAAAGGGTCTCTACTGATAAACAAACTTATTTTTAAAAAAAGGGACCTTAATAACGAACAAATTAAATTGTCAGAAAAATAGGGACGAGTAAACAAAATATTAATCTAGAGTATTTAAAATATAAAAAAGAGACTCTACTGGCGAGCAAACTAAGTTACCAGAAAAGGGGACTCTACTGACGAGCAAATTTCAATTTTGTACTAAAACATGAAAAGGGGACTTTACTAACAACTTAATTGCAAACTAAGTAAAAGGGGGACTCTACTGACGAGCAAACATGATTTCTAAAAAAATTCTATTTAAAAAAGGACTCTACTAACGAACAAACTTTAATTTTGAGCTGAAATATAAAACAGAACTCTACTGACGATAAAAGAAAAATAACAAAAAAACTCTACTGACGAGCAAAGAAAATAACAAAAAAGGACTCTACTGACAAATAATTTACCTGTAGTAATCTATAATGTAAAAAAGGAACTTTACTGACGAGCAAATTATTAAATCTAGATCTAAATGTTAAAAAATGGATACTACTGACGAGCAAACTTCAATTTTGTACTAGAGAATAAAAATGGATTCTACTGATAAGCAAAATAAAATAAAAAAAAGGACACTACTGACAAGCAAACTTAAATATTGAGCTAAAATATCAAAGGGACTTTACTAACGAGCAAACTAAATTACCAGAAAAAATAGACTCTGCTATCAAGCAAAGTGATTTACCAGAAAAAAGGGACTCCACTGACAAGCAAACTTAATTTTTAAAAAGGGACTCTACTGACGAGCAACGCAAAATTGGATCTCAAATTTAAAAAAGAGACACTACTGACGAGTAAAGACAAATAACAAAAAAAAGGACTCTACTGACGACCAAAATAAATTTTGTTCTAAAGGATAAAAAAAAGACTCTACTGACGAGCAAACTTTAATTTTGATTTAGAAAATTAAAAAAGGACTCTACTGACAAGTAAAATAAATATTTTATTGTAGAAAATAAGAAAAGGGACTCTACTGACGAGAAAACTTAATTTTTGGGTTAAAACGTTAAAAAGGAACTCTACTGACGAACAAACTAAATTCACATTCAATTTTTAAGGAAAAAATTCTAATGACTGACTTTTAAGTTTCATGATCAAACAAATTCTCTGCTTTGCTTTCTGTAGAGTTTCTTTTTTCTGGTAATTTAATTAATTTGTCAGTAGAGTCTCTTTTCTTATTTTTTATATTAAATTATTTATTTTGCTCGTCAGTAGGGTTTTGTTTTTATTTTTCTTTGCTCGTCAGTAGAGTCAGTGGATTCAAAATTAAAGTTTATTGTCAGTAGAGTTCCTTTTCTCGTTTTCTATATTAAAATTCAAATTTGCTCGTCAGTAGAGTCCCTTTTTTCCAATATTCTAGATAAAAATCCCTTTTTTAATATTCTAGATCGTCAGTAGAGTCCTTTTTCGTCGTTTACCAAAGAATTACCAAAAAGGGATTCTACTAACAAGGAAACTTAATGTTAAAAAGAGATTGTACTGACTAGCAAATTAAGTTTTCTATTTAAAAGCAATTTTGATGTTGAAGATAAACAATGGACTCTACTGACGAGCAAATTTAAGATAAAGAAGACTCTATTGACAAACAATTTAATTCGATCGTTAGTATAGTCCCTTTTCTTATTTTTTATATTAAAATATTTATTTTGCTTGTCAGTAGAGTCCCTTTTCTTATCTTTTATATTAAAATATTTATTTTGCTTGTCAGTAGAGTTTCTTTTCTTATCTTTTATATTAAAATATTCATTTTGCTTGTCAGTAGAGTCCTTTTTTATATTTTAGCCTTAAATTAAAATTTGCTTGTCAGTATAGTATCTCGAAATTAAAGTTTGATCGTCAGTAGAGTCCCTTTATTTAATATTCTAAATAAAAATCGAGTTTACTTGTCAGTACAGTTCCCTTTATTTAATATTCTAGCTCAAAATTAAAGTTTGCTTGTCAGTAGAGTTCTGTTTTATATTTAAGCCCAAGAAAGTTCGCTCGTCAGTAGAGTCTCTTTTTCATGTTCTAATACAAAATTCAAATTTGCTCATCAGTAGAGTCCCTTCTAGATCGAAATTAAAGTATGCTCGTCAGTAGAGTTCCATTTTAAATTTCTTCAATCTTTCATTCTGCTTGTCAGTAGAGTTCTTTTTTCTCAGTTTGTTTTTTAAATTAAGTTGATCTCAAAAAATTCCTTTGAAATCATGTTTGCTCGTCAGTAGAGTCTCTTTTTTTTCAATTTTCTAAACCAAAATTCAATTTTAGACTGTAGGATGAAAAAAGGACTCTACTAACAAGCAAAATAAAAAAAAAATATGTAGAAAAATAAGAAAAGGGACTCTACTGACAAACAACTTTAATTTTGAGCCAAAATACAAAACAAAACTCTACTGACAAAGAAAATAACAAAAAAATGACTCTACTGACAAGAAAACTAAATTTCTTAAAAATATCTATTTAAGGGACTCTACTAACAACCAATATTAGTTTAGAAATTAATATTGTATTATTAGTTAAGTGTAAAAAATAATATAAAACAAAATCGATATTATAAAAATATTCTTAAATTAAGTTTAGAAATTTCAATGTCAAAAACTCTGCTTCAGTTTGCTCGTCAGTAGAGTCCCTTTTTTACAATATTCTAGATAAAAATTAAAGTTTGCTCGTCAGTAGAGTCCCTTTATTAAACCATCAATCATCAATTGGGAAGTTAAAAAATTTAAACATTGTCAATCATCAAACTAACAAAAAATAAAAACGAGAAAAGGACTCTACTGACGATCAAATTTTGATTAGGAGCTAAAATATGAAAAAGGACTCTACTGACAAGCAAAATAAATATTTTAACGTAGAAAATAAGAAAAGGGACTCTACTGACGAGCAAAGAAAAATAACTAGAAAGAGCTCTACTAATGAGCAAACTTTAATTTTAATCTAGAAAATGAAAAAAGAACTCTACTGACGAGCGAAATGAATTTTGTTCTAAAAGATAAAAAAAAATTCTACTGATGAGCAAATTAAACTTCTTATTTTTAGAAGAGATTGGTAGAAAAAAGACGAGCAAACTAAGTTACCAGAAAAAAGGACTATACTGACGAGCAAACTAAATTTTGAGATAAAAAATTAAAAAAAGACTCTACTGACGATCAAACTTCAATTTCGATGTAGAATAATGTAGAATGAACTCTACTGACGAGCAAACAAAATAGAAATGCAGAAGATTTCTATTTCTTTACGGATAATAAAAATAAAAACCGTCTTGTGAAAGAATATGGTAGAAAAGGACTCTACTGACGATCTACGAGCAAACTTGTATTGCAATTTCGATCTAGAATATTAAAAAAGGGGACTTTTAAAACAGGAATCTACTGACGAGCAAACTTACAATTTGAATATAAAAAATAAGGAAAAACTCTGTGTTTTTTAATGTTCTAGATAAAAATCGAGTTTGCTCGTCAGTACAATCCCTTTATTAAACCATAAATCCTTTATTACCTGCAAATACTTCTTTCCCCTAACAGAACTCAACCTCTTATCCTGCACAATCAACACATTATCAGCCTCCTGCGTAGCCTTAGCACTTCCAAATATAGAATGCACATTCAGATCCTCGCTGTCCCTCTCCTTCCTCGGATGTATGACCAAAGTGACATGACAGTTCTTCCTTGTCGCGAACTGTCTGAAGTGAGCTATGATCGAGTCCTGTCTGTGGAACTTGTCGTTGGCGGCGCCACCGCGGTCGTCGAACGATATTCCCATCATGAACTGGACGTTGTCTATGATGACGTGGGAGATGTCGTGGACGTATTGGGCGTGCTCTACTGCCTAAAATAAAGATATATTATATTAGGGTGGTCCTTAATATGGACATTTTTGGGAATTTTCTTGCTCCCAAGGCTCAAAGGATGCCAAATTTAAAAAAAAATTCTCTAAAAGTTTTAGTTCTTAATATTAATTTTTAGATAGAGCGCAATGATAATAATGAATATACGGAACTTTCAATTGAATGGCGGACTATCTAAACGTTAATATTAAGAGCTGAAACTTTCCGAGAATTTTCTTTTATTAATTTAGAAGCGTTTGAGCCCTTGGGATCAAAAAATTTCCCAAAAATGTCCATATTAAGAACCACCCTAATACATATATATAGATAGATAGATACTTTATTTAAATTCAATATTTACAATTTACGTCAATACAATGCATACTTGAATTGCAAACTAAAAGACAAACAGCAAACACGATATCTAAAAAATTTCGATTCATTCCAGTAGAGTCCTTCTTTCCAATATTCTAGATAAAATTCAAATTTGCTCGTCAGTAGAGTCCCTTTATTTAATATTCTAGATAAAAAGCTAGTTTGCTCGTCAGTAGAGTCCCTTTTTATATTTTAATTTGCAATGTAAGTTTGCTTGTCAGTAGAGTCCCTTTTTTAATCTTCTATATTAAAATATTCATTTTGCTCGTTAGTAGAGTCCCTTTTTAATACTTTAGCTCAAAATTTAGTTTGCTCGTCAGTAGAGTCCTTTTTCTTATTTTCTATATTAAAGTTTGCTTGTCAGTAGAGTCCTTTTTTTAATCTTCTAGATAAAAATTAAAGTTAGAAGAGTCCTTTTTTTAATCATACTGGATAAAAATTCAAATTTGCTCGTCAGTAGAGTCCCTTTTTTGAACTTCTAGATAAAAAATTTAAGTTTGCTCGTCAGTAGAGTCCTTTTTTTAAACTTCTAGATAAATTTAAGTTTGCTGGTCAGTAGAATCCTTTTTTAAACTTCTAGATTAAAATTAAGTTTGCTCGTCAGTAGAGTCCTTTTTTTAAACTTCTAGATAAAAATTAAAGTTTGCTCGTCAGTAGAGTCTCTTTTCTTATTTTGTACATTAAAATTACATCTTTTTTTTACATCTTCTAGGTCGAAATTGAGGTATGCTCGTCAGTACAGTTCCATTTTAAAAAATCAGTAGTTTCTTTTTTCTGGCAATTTAATTTGTTTGTCAGTAGAGTCCCTTTTCTTATCTTTTATATTAAATTATTTATTTTGCTCGTCAGTAGAGTCCCATATTACCTTGGTACATTTTTTGCTCGTCAGTAGAATCCCTTTTGACTTTTTTTGTTTAGTTTGATCATTGGTAGAGCAACATGAAGTAAAAAAGGACTCTACTGACGTGCAAACTTAATTTCAATCTCGAATATAAACAAGGGACTCTACTAACGAGCAAATTAAATATAGACTTTCGTGATGGAAAAAAATTGAAACAATTAAAGGCAATTAAATGTAAATCGATACGAAAAGAAAAAGGACTGTACTAACGAATAAATAAAATTGTAATATAAAACTACCTGATAGATAAAGGACTCTACTGACAAGCAAAAATGTAATGTGATATATTAGAAAAAAATAATGACAAACAAACTTAGTTTTCATGTTGAAGATAAAAAGAAACTGTACTGATAAGCAAATTAGAAATTATTTTAGTAGTTAATTATTAGACAAAAAATAATCATAAGAGATTAGGAAAAAAATAAAAAAACTCTACTGACTCTACTAAATAAAAGTAAAAAAAAAACTGTACTCACGAGCAAACTGACACAAAGTAAAAAAAAGAACTCTACTGACGAGCAAACTAAAACAAAGTAAAACTAAGGAACTCTACTAACGAACAAACTTAGTTGTAATAAAGATATAAAAGGGACTCTACTGAATAATAAATTATGTATAGATTTAACTAATAAAGAAGAGACTCTACTTACAAACAAACAGAGATAAAAGAGAAAAGTAACTCTACTGACAAGTAAATTAGAACTTATTTTAGTAGATTTTCATTAGACAAAAAATATTCTGCTGACGAGCAAATTAAGATGAAAGTGATAAAAGAACTCTACTGGTGAAAACTTAACAATAAAAATGTAAAAAAGAACTGTACTGATATACGAATTAAGAAAGTCTCTGAAAAAAAAATCTAAAAAAACTAAAAAAAACTCCATTAAAAAAGAACTCTACTGACGAACAAACTAAAATAAAGTGAAAAAAGGAACTCTACTATCGAGCAAACTCGATTGTTATCTAGAATATTTATAAAAGGTACTCAAGTGACGAGCAAACAAGATTTTTATCTAGAATACTTCTTACGTTTTCTTATTTCTATTTTTTTCATTACATATTTGATTATTTAACCACGTTTAAGATAAATTTTAACTTAAGACAAGTTGCATAACACTTTCCTAATAATTTATAAAACTTTCACATTTTATTTCAAGTTTTAAATCCGATTTTTATTTAAAATCCCAAGTGTGAAAACAGCTTTATACCCTAAAGACGCTACCACATGTGTGCATCCCCATATAGAAGTTGTTTTTGCTCCCAAATATAAAATTGCAAGTGTGGCATTGACTTTACCATAAAGTATGTTTCACACTGTGCAATTTTATTTTCTCTTTAGACAATTTATGTCTAATTTTATTAGACAATATTAATTATGTTAATTGTGTTTTGAATTAAATAGAGTACTCTAAGAGGAATAAAATGAAGGTGAAAAGGGACTCTACTAACAAGCAAATATAATTTCGAACTAAAATATAAGGAAAGAAACTCTAAGAGGAAATTAAATTTTAAATAAACTAGAAGATAAAAAAGGGACTCAACTGACGAGCAAACTAAATATTGAGTAAGAAGATAAAAGAACTCTACTGATGAGCAAACATAAATAATACAATTTTACTTTTTAATTTGATTTGCTCGTCAGTAGAGTCCCTTTATTATCGTTTAGTTTGCAATTTATGCTTGCTCGTCAGTAGAGTCTTTTTTTATATTTCAGCTCAAAATTAAAATTTGCTAATCAATAGAGTCTCTTTTTTATATACTTCAAATTTTCTATTTTGTTTTCTCGACAGTAGTCCCTTTTTATAATTTCCCAGATGAAAATTGAAATTTGCTCGTCATTAGAGTCCTTTTTTAATCTTCTAGATGAAAATTAAAGTTTGCTCGTCAGTAGAGTCCTTTTTTAATCTTCTAGATGAAAATTAAAGTCTGCTCGTCAGTAAAGTCCCTTTTTAATTTTTTATCTCAAAATTTAGTTTAGATGTCCATTTTTTGGTATCTTAGTTTGCTCGTCAGCAGAGTTCCTTTTCTATAAATTATTTTTGAAAATAAGAAGTTCAATTTTCTCGTCTGTAGATTTCATTTTTTTCTTTGGTGGTCAATAAAGTCTCTTTCTTATCTTCTATCTCTCTTTTTTTAAGTTTTAATCGATTTTGAATGAAAATTTTGCCATTTTGTCCAGACCTAACACCAAGGTTTTTCATATGTTTTTGCTTAGGCTTAGGTATGCATGGTAAGCGTTAGTATATTTTTTATAACAAATGTATTTAATTAGGTTTATTATGAACTAAACTAGGTGTAGGTGGTATTTTGCTCTAAGACAAATTGTATGAAGTGCCTTTAGATATGTAAATAATAGTTAAGAATGTATATTAATTGAATAGAATAAATTGATCAGAAGAGTTCCTTGTTAACTTGTTGAATATTTTGCTCATTGGTAAAGCAACATGGAGTAAAAAAGGACTCTACTGACGAACAAACTGAGTTACGATATGAAACAAATAAAAAAAGGACTCTACTGACGAGAAAACTAAATTTAAGTCTAGAAACAAGAAATAAGGGACTCTACTGACACGAAACAAAAAAAAATCTTAACTGACTCGACTAATAAAATATCTCAACTGTCTTGGCAAATAAAAAGAGACTCTACCGACGAGCAATATTACAACTTGATTTGGAAGATATAAAAAAAAAACTCTACTAACATACAAATTAAAAAGAAACTCTACTGACATACAAATTATGAAAAAAGGGGAAAAAAATCTATAGACATATAAATTAAGACAAAAAAAAAGGAAAATGAACTTTACTGGCAGACAAAATAAGAAAGAAAAAGTAAAAAAAATCTACTGATGAGCAAAATGAAACCAAATAAAAAATGAATTTTACCAACAAGCAAGCTAAAAAAAAAACAAAAGGAACCCTAATGACGAGCAAAATTATAACTGGAGGAAAAAAGAACTCACAATCAGCAAAAAAATCATCAAAACAAAGTGAAATAAGCTGAATAGAAGAAAAAGAACTTTACTGACAAGAACTGTAAATAAATTATTTTAGTTTATAATAAAAAATAGATTATGATCAATGTATAAACTAAATATTAGGAATAAGACAAGGACTCTACTGACGATCAAACTAAATTATTAAAAAATGGAACTCGACTAACGAGTCAACTAAATTAACTAGAAAAAAGAAGAAAGAAAAGAAATAACACAACTGACATAGCAAAAAGAGATTTGAAGATGAGAGATATAAAAGGATCGGCTTTATTCGGGCATTTTGTGAGAGAAGGAACTCTACTAACGAGCAAATTAATTCATTAAAAATATTAATAAACTGAAATAATTCTACTAACTAGCAAACAAAAATAAATTATTACTGGAGTTACAAGGTTTATGACCAGCAACATTAAATAAAGGAAAAGGATATCTAAATCAAGTGAATAAAAAATAATAAAGGCTATAATAAAATTAAAAAAAATAACAAAAAACAAGGAACTCTACTGACAAACGAACTAACTGTAAAGAAAATAAGAAAAAAACAGCACTGACAAGCAAACTAATTAATAAATTCACCTAGGAACACAAATATTATATTGTAAATTCAAATTCAAACTTCAACTGCCAAAAAGAGTTGACAGTACCAACCCGCGGCTAACTTCATTGTGTCGGGTACATTGTTCGTAATTAAATGCAGTAATTTCAAAACATTTTATATACAAATTATAATAAGTTGTTTTACTGCATTCAATATGTAATTAGTTTCATTTGCTGCATGTTTATTTTATCATAAAAATTAAAATATAGCATAGTGTTATATATTGTTAGAAAGATAATAGAATTATCTACAAATCTGTAAATACGTTTAAAAACTTTTCGAACAAAATTTAGCAAGAGAAGTTTGTAAAGTTGAAACTGTAGTCAGTGGTTACATTTTTTTTCTAATGACGGTTATAATGCTAGAATTTGTTCCAACACATATATATTATTATTTATCGTTAGAAAGGTAATAAAATTATCTACAAATCTGTATATAACCTTTAATAACTTTTTTAACAAAATTAATTTAAAAAAATCTTCAAACTTTAATATTTATATGTAATAAATGTAAATATTGAACTCAGTTATGTCATAATTGTAAAAAAAGGTTTAAATTGATTTTAATACCAGTTGTTATTATTAAAATTATACTTCTCATTCGACTTGCAAAATGTTGCGTTAATAAAAAATGTTCAAAATGGTCTAAAATTATTTGAAGTAGTTTAGAAACATAGCAAAGTGTCTAAGAATGTTATCAGGAAAAGAATTGTTCTACACCAAAATTTTTACCTTAAATGCTTGAAAAAATCAAATCTCACAAAGTATTCTAAAAAAAAATCTACTTACATCCATAACGACTTTAATACTCTGCTGCCCATGAAACATCATAAAATAAATCGGCAACTCCTCAAATTTATCAGCCCAATAATCGAACTCCTGCAGATTATCATCTAATTTAATCCCACTAAACTGCTGCAGCATCGCTCGAGCCAATCTTGCATTCTGGATCTCAAAACTACCCCATAGGGTACTAACCTAAAAAAATATAAAAAAATTTATTATTAACAATATATAATACTAATATTATATTTTGATTATTTATAATAAAATAAACGTACAAACTATGAAACTATTTCATATACTAATTTGTATATAAAATGTTTTAAAATTACTGCATTTAATTTTGAACAATGTACCCAAAAGCATGAAGTTGTACGCGGTTCGGTACTGTCAACACTTTTCCGACCGTTAACATTTGAATTTGAATTTACAATATGAAGTTTGGGTTTTATAATTATCTATAATTTTCTATTTTGTGAATAATTATGTTTGAAACGTAGTAAAGTGTTATATACAGATTTGTAGATAATTTTATTGGCTTTCTAACAATATGCAACTATATATTATTATTTACCCCTTGCATCGCCAAGTCCAAAGAATATTCGCTCATAAATGTAGTCTTTCCACTGCCCGTAGGTCCTGTTAAAAACTGTCAGCTCACCTCGTCTGTGTCCTTTAATATTCGATTCAAGACAGGATAACGTTTCCATTTGACACCAGCTACCTTATAATAGATAATGAATTAATAACAAGACAGTTGAAGTTACTTTTTGGCAAAAATTAAGATTTAACTTATATGCTTCCCATGTCGTCCGAACCTAACACTACGCTTTCTCATACATTTTTACTTAGGCTCGGATGTGCATGGTCAGCGTTAGTGATATATTTTTAGTACAAATGTTAGTGTAATTTAGTGGTGTAAATGGCATTTTGCCTTGAGGCGAGTTATATGAATTTGATGGTACGTGGAGTAGTAGATTTATTCAATAAAAATTAAATAAACTTATAATCGAGTCACTTAACATAGACCTGTAATATTTTAGCATCCAGTACAATTTCAGAGATGTGTATATTAAATTATTTTTTTTTAAAGATTCTACTAATCAAAAATAAAATAATATAAGAAGCTACAAATTTTACTGACAAAGGAACTAAATATATCTAAAAAAATAAAATTTAACAGATTAAAGAAAGAGACTTTTCTGACGAGCAATTAATTAGGAGACTCTACTGTCAAGCAAATTAAAATATCTGATTAAAAAAGGGACTCTACTGACGAGCAAATTATATTAATCAAGATGAAAAAGGAATCTACTGACGAACAACGTTTAATATCAATGTATTAGATTAAAAAAGGACTCTACTGACAGTAAAATAATAAATCATTATAAAAAGAGCTCCATTAAACTAAATAAACAATATAAGAACTCTACTGACAGCAAATAAAATACAGATTAAAAAAAGACTCACTGACGAGCATAAATAATCATTATAAAAAAGGACTCTACTGACGAGCAAAATAAAATATAGATCTTGTAGATTAAAAAAATGACTCACTGTTCCCAAGGCAAGTTTATGATTAAAATTCATTTGAAAAAATATATGTATACATAAACTACGGATGTTTTGTTAATTTTTAGCCTTACATAAATAAAATATGAGTATAAAAATTTGAAGTCAAACTTTTTAACTCATATTTTGACCGGCAGTACGAAATATAGCTTATACTCTTGCAACTTTTGAACAGTTCATCCAATTCAATGAAATATTCGGCAAATTTGTTCAAAATTAAACAATCTACAATATTGTCTAATGTCACAATGCCCTAAAACAACTCGGTATACTTTAAAATTGCAATTGAAACCAAACAAATGATTCGAGTGTAAAGTATACTAGTTTCCATACAAACTACGATATGTCACAGATTTTTTTCATACAGTGTGCATTGATATCTTGATTTGGAATATAGTATACTTGGTGAAAATTTTTGTTTCAATGCTTGTAACTTCTAAACCATTCGTTTGATGTGAACGAAGCATTCGGCAAATTGTGTTCGAAATTAAATAATTTGCAATGTTGTCTGACATTATGAAGCCGTACAACAGCTCGGCATACTTTAAAATAGCATTTGAAAACATATCACGTGTACAACTTTGCATCCGCCGTTATTGTGAAGAATTCGTATCGAAAACGGCGGAAGCAAAGTTGTGTGAAATTTAAAGCACTGATGTATCATACATGCCATAACTTCTAAACCATTTGTTTAATATGAACGATGTCTTCGGCAAATTTGTTGAAAATTAAACAATTTACAATATTGTCTAACATTATGATGACCTACAACAACTCGGTATACTTTAAAATGTATTTAAAAATGCATTACATGTACAACTTTGCTTCCGACGTTATTGTAAAGAATTTCCCTTGGAAAACGGCGGAAGCAAAGTTGTACACATAATACACAATAATGCAATTATTTAAATTCCCATACCTTTAATGATTTAATAATGATAACAACTAATTAATAGATAAAGTAAATTCAAATTACAAATATAAATGATCAAAACTGTTTAAATTAAAATGTGTAATTCAAAATTCACGACTAATATATTATGATTAATATAAGTTCGTACTCTGTCCTGTTTCCTTTCATATTATGTTCGTACTCTGTCCTTATTTATTAGTTTATTATCTTTCATTTATTTTAAGATAATCACAAACCAGTTTTGTATACAATCCAATAATCTTCACTTCGCCTAAAGTTAGTTTTAATATCAAAAAAGTTGTTAATTAAATTTAAACAAAACTGTTTATATTGAAATGTCTATTTTAAATTTCGCGCGCTCGTTGGGAACTGTCAACACCGTATGCGACAACTTCATATATATATATATATATATATATATATATATATATATTTATGCAGTAATTTGTTGTAAGAACCGTAAGAACTATTTGCACATACATTGTTTTATTTAAATTAAAGTTATAATTAAATAAAGATAAAACTAATTACATATTGAATGCAGCAAAACAACTTATTATAATTTGTATATAAAATGTTTTGAAATTACTGCATTTAATTACGAACAATGTACCCGACACAATGAAGTTAGCCGCGGGTTGGTACTGTCAACTCTTTCGCGACCGTTAACATTTGAATTTGAATTTATGGTATAATATTTGTGTTTTTATCATTAATTGTAATATTATATCTTTATACCAATATCAATTATCAAATTATCTATATTACAAGTATTTGTAAATTATGCGATTGTTTAAATTTCCATACCTTTTCTATATTTTGCAATTCCAACAGAACATCTTCTCGCAAAGCACTAAAACTTGTGATAGCCTTATGCCAAATCGTTTGGGCATTTGATAATCTGTTTTAGATCTTGTTTTGTACTTATCGCTTGGTAGGGTCTTTGTTGATTTTCTGTAGGCCTAAAAATATGAAAATTTATATATAAATAATAAATATAATTATTTAATACTAATAAATTATACTAACTATATTTTATAATTACATACAATTCAATTAGATAATTTCTTGTAACATTTTTTAAATATGTACTTGATATACCTATGGTTATGTGAGTTAAGTAACAAGAACGTAATATAAAGGTAACGTGAACGTAACAGACACGTAACATAAACGTAACATTAACTTAACTGTGTTGAAACAGTTTTAAAATAAATGTAATATAAACTCGATTTGTAAATAAAGATAAAAGTCTGTTTAGTTGTTAAAAAAGTCATTTTCTTGTTTTAGTATAAAGTTTTTCGCATGATATACTTTATAACCTGTTGTAGAGTTTTTTTGCAAAGTGATTAAAAATTTTACTAGATTTTTAGGAAATCTACAATTTGCTCGTCAGTAGAGTTCGTTTTATACAAATAATTTATAATAAGTTTAAGTAGAGTAGAATTTTCTTACTAATATATTTTATGAAATTCAGTTTGCTAGTCAGTAGAGTCCTTTTTTATATATGATTTTCAAGAAATATCACTTTGCTCGTCAGTAGAGTCCTTTTTTATATATAATTTGTAAGAAATAACATTTTGTTCGTCAGTAGAGTCCTTTTTTATATATAATTTGTAAGAAATATCAGTTTGCTCGTCAGTAGAGTCCTTTTTTATATATCATTTTTAAAGAAGTAACAGTTTGCCTGTCAGTAAAGTCCTTTTTAATGAAAAATCTGATTTGCTCGTCAGTAGAGTTCCTTTGCTATTAAAAGTTTTTTTAGTTTGTTCGCCAGTAGAGTCCTTTTGCTAATAAAAAAATTTTAGTTTGTTTGCCAGTAGAGTCCCTTAGCTATAAAATAATTTAAGGTTTGCTTGTCAGTAGAGTCCCTTTTTGTATAAATATTAGTTAAAAATATTAATTTGTAAGTCAGTAGAGTCCCCTCCCTTTTAAAAAAAATTCTAGTTTATTTGTCAGTAGAGTCCTTTTAATAAAAATATTCTGATTCGCTCATCAGTAAAGTCCCTTGCTATTAAAAATTTTTTTAGTTTGTTCGCCAGTAAAGTCCCTTAGCTGTAAAATAATTTAAGGTTCGCTTGTCAGTAGAGTCCCTTCCCTTTTTTATTATATAAAAAAATTCTAGTTTATTCGTCAGTAGAATTCTTTTTTATTACCTAATTGACTAATTGACTTTTTTATTGACTAAATTGACTAATTTGCTCGTCAGTAGAGTCTCTTTATTATTACAAAAAAATTCTAGGTTTTCGTCAGTAGAGTCCCGTAGCTATAAACAAAATCTAATTTGCTCGTCAGTAGAGTCCCTTTGCTATTATAAAAAAATTTAGTTTGTTCACCAGTAGAGTCCCTTAGCTATAAACAAATCTAATTTGCTCGTCAGTAGAGTTCTTTTGCTATAAAATAATTTAAAGTTTGCTCGTCAGTAGAGTCCTTTTTTATGAATAATTTCTAATAAATCCCAGTTTGCTCGTCAGTAGAGTCCTTTTATATGAAATATTTTCCTGTTTGCTCGTCAGTAGAGTCCTTTTTCCTTACCTTATAAATAAACAACGTTTTTCGCTCAATTTTTTTGCAAAATTCCTGGACGTGTCCCAATTATTGGCATCGTTTCCAAAAAACCACAAAATTAATTTTGAATAATTCTCAAGGGCCGGAAGACATTGTTGGGGTAACGATTTTAAACCGTAGGGAAGACAAACAGGAGTACCTGAAGGATAAAAAATATTTCTCTTAATTATTAACTAAAACGCTAACAATAAAAAGTATAATGAAAATATTTTACTATTAATTTTCTGTGTATGCAACGCCAAAAAATCCTTAATCGATAATACTAAAACGGCCGACTTGGAAGCACTAGTTTTTGTTGAAGTAGAAGTTTTCTTCATAGTTGCAAGTCCACTGCAACCCACTGGTGGTAAAGTTGATTCTCGACCGTTTAAACTATTTATAACCTGTAATAAAAATATAAACAATATATATTAATCTTTATTATAAGTAGTATATAAATTATTTTTTTATCTACATTATTTATACTGTCAACTGT
>NW_020538040.1:2212749-2278639 GCF_003426905.1 Ctenocephalides felis | reverse complement strand
AGTTTGCTCGTCAGTAGAGTCCCTTTTTCTATTTCATTAGTTTGCTAATATTCGTCAGTAATAATAATAATATAATAGTATAGGTTATATTATATTTAATTTTCTAATATCCCCATTGGTAGAGTATTATTTACATAGTTTGATTGTCAGTAGAGTTCTAAACAAAAAAAAATTCTAATATAATTTAGAAGAAATCTAGGTTACTCGTCAGTAGAGTCTCCTTTCTACATAAATAAATTGTAAGAGTTTTTATTAATTTAAATGCTTTAGGATTCTGGTTTCAAATTAATTGCTTTCATTGTCATTAAGACGTTTTGCTGAAGTTTCAACTATAAAACAACGGAGCAAATAAATAAAAGCTCTTTCGTAAGATAATTGAACATTTGATTTTTTTTTAAATTAATAAAGAATAAAATCATTTTATAATCATAGAACAATTCATAATATTTTAGTTCGTTTGTTAGTAGAGCCCTTTTTCGTCACAATAGAAATGCCTTAATGTTTTGTTTTCCTGTTAGTAGAGTTCTTTATCTTTCACTGAACAATGTTTCTCTTTAAATTGTTTGTCAGTAAAATCCCTTTTAGTTATTAAACTATCTCACTATTTTTTAACTTTGCTTGTCAGTAGCATCCTTTCTTACATAAATATTATAAAACCTAGTTTGCTCCTTAGAAATTATTTATATAGAAATAGAATCTACTGGAGAGGAAACTGGATTTCTTGTAAATTTCTGTCTTAAAAGGGACTCTACTGACATGCAAACTAGATATATGTATATATTATATATATATATATATATATATATATATATGTTTATTTTATAGGAAATTCCCGCAGATATAATTGTACAATCAGAGGCTCGTGTCGATGAGAAACATGAAAATATATACTTTCCTTTACACAATGCCGACAATCAATTAGACGGCTTCAAGGTAATATTTAAAATAAATACAAATAATAATAAAAACAAAAAAATCTCATACGGCAACACTATCAAAATAACTTCAGGCAGTTCAAATTAATTAGTATTACCGCGTGGTGTACTTATAGGTGTGAAGTCAAACTAATGTTATCTTCACACTTGTGATGTTAGATTTTGACAGTTGACAGTATAAATAATGTAGATAAAAAAATAATTTATATACTACTTATAATAAAGATTAATATATATTGTTTATATTTTTATTACAGGTTATAAATAGTTTAAACGGTCGAGAATCAACTTTACCACCAGTGGGTTGCAGTGGACTTGCAACTATGAAGAAAACTTCTACTTCAACAAAAACTAGTGCTTCCAAGTCGGCCGTTTTAGTATTATCGATTAAGGATTTTTTGGCGTTGCATACACAGAAATTAATAGTAAAATATTTTCATTATACTTTTTATTGTTAGCGTTTTAGTTAATAATTAAAGAGAAATATTTTTTATCCTTCAGGTACTCCTGTTTGTCTTCCCTACGGTTTAAAATCGTTACCCCAAACAATGTCTTCCGGCCCTTGAGAATTATTCAAAATTAATTTTGTGGTTTTTTGGAAACGATGCCAATAATTGGGACACTTCGAGGAATTTTGCAAAGAAATTGAGCGAAAAACGTTGTTTATTTATAAGGTAAGAGGAAAAGCACTCTACTGACGACCGAACTGGAAAATATTTTATATAAGGACTCTACTGACGAGCAAATCGAGATTTATTAGAGATTATTCATAAAAAAGGACTCTACTGACGAGCAAACTTTAAATTATTTTATAGCAAAAGAACTCTACTGACGAGCAAATTAGATTTTGTTTATAGCTAAGGGACTCTACTGGTGAACAAACTAAATTTTTTTATAATAGCAAAGGGACTCTACTGACGAGCAAATTAGATTTTGTTTATAGCTACGGGACTCTACTGACGAAAACCTAGAATTTTTTTGTAATAATAAAGAGACTCTACTGACGAGCAAATTAGTCAATTTAGTCAATAAAAAAGTCATTAGTCAATTAGGTAATAAAAAAAGAATTCTACTGACGAATAAACTAGAATTTTTTTTATAAATAAAAAAGGGAAGGGACTCTACTGACAAGCGAACCTTAAATTATTTTACAGCTAAGGGACTTTACTGGCGAACAAACTAAAAAAATTTTTAATAGCAAAGGGACTTTACTGATGAGCGAATCAGAATATTTTTTATTAAAAGGACTCTACTGACAAATAAACTAGAATTTTTTTTAAAGGGAGGGGACTCTACTGACTTACAAATTAATATTTTTAACTAATATTTATACAAAAAGGGACTCTACTGACAAGCAAACCTTAAATTATTTTATAGCTAAGGGACTCTACTGGCAAACAAACTAAAATTTTTTTATTAGCAAAGGACTCTACTACTGGCGAACAAACTAAAAAAACTTTTAATAGCAAAGGAACTCTACTGACGAGCAAATCAGATTTTTCATTAAAAAGGACTTTACTGACAGGCAAACTGTTACTTCTTTAAAAATGATATATAAAAAAGGACTCTACTGACGAGCAAACTGATATTTCTTACAAATTATATATAAAAAAGGACTCTACTGACGAACAAATGTTATTTCTTCTTACAAATTATATATAAAAAAGGACTCTACTGACGAGCAAAGTGATATTTCTTGAAAATCATATATAAAAAGGACTCTACTGACTAGCAAACTGAATTTCATAAAATATATTAGTAAGAAAATTCTACTCTACTTAAACTTATTATAAATTATTTGTATAAAACGAACTCTACTGACGAGCAAATTGTAGATTTCCTAAAAATCTAGTAAAATTTTTAATCACTTTGCAAAAAAACTCTACAACAGGTTATAAAGTATATCATGCGAAAAACTTTATACTAAAACAAGAAAATGACTTTTTTAAACTACAGACTATCTTTATTTACAAATCGAGTTTATATTACATTTATTTAAAACTGTTCAACACAGTTAAGTTTATGTTACGTGGGTTTTACTGTTACTTACCTCACATAACCATAGGTATATCAAGTACATATTTAAAAAATGTTACAAGAAATTATCTAATTGAATTGTATGTAATTAAAATATAGTTAGTATAATTTATTAGTATTAAATAATTATATTTATTATTTATTATATAAATTTTCATATTTTTAGGCCTACAGAAAATCAACAAAGACCCTACCAAGCGATAAGTACAAAACAAGATCTAAAACAGATTTTATCAAATGCCCAAACGATTTGGCATAAGGCTATCACAAGTTTTAGTGCTTTGCGAGAAGATGTTCTGTTGGAATTGCAAAATATAGAAAAGGTATGGAATTTAAACAATCGCATAATTTACAAATACTTGTAATATAGATAATTTGATAATTGATATTGGTATAAAGATATAATATTACAATTAATGATAAAAACACAAATATTATACCATAAATTCAAATTCAAATGTTAACGGTCGCGAAAGAGTTGACAGTACCAACCCGCGGCTAACTTCATTGTGTCGGGTACATTGTTCGTAATTAAATGCAGTAATTTCAAAACATTTTATATACAAATTATAATAAGTTGTTTTGCTGCATTCAATATGTAATTAGTTTTATCTTTATTTAATTATAACTTTAATTTAAATAAAACAATGTATGTGCAAATAGTTCTTACGGTTCTTACAACAAATTACTGCATAAATATATATATATATATATATATATATATATATATATATGAAGTTGTCGCATACGGGTTGACAGTTCCAGTTCCCAACGAGCGCGCGAAATTTAAAATAGACATTTCAATATAAACAGTTTTTGTTTAAATTTAATTAACAACTTTTTTGATATTAAAACTAACTTTAGGCGAAGTGAAGATTATTGGATTGTATACAAAACTGGTTTGTGATTATCTTAAAATAAATGAAAGATAATAAACTAATAAATAAGGACAGAGTACGAACATAATATGAAAGGAAACAGGACAGAGTACGAATTATTTTTATCATAATATAATTAGTCGTGAATTTTGAATTACACATTTTAATTTAAACAGTTTTGATCATTTATATTTGTAATTTGAATTTACTTTATCTATTAATTAGTTGTTATCATTATTAAATCATTAAAGGTATGGGAATTTAAATAATTGCATTATTGTGTATTATGTGTACAACTTTGCTTCCGCCGTTTTTCAAGGGAAATTCTTTACAATAACGTCGGAAGCAAAGTTGTACATGTAATGCATTTTTAAATACATTTTAAAGTATACCGAGTTGTTGTAGGTCATCATAATGTTAGACAATATTGTAAATTGTTTAATTTTCAACAAATTTGCCGAAGACATCGTTCATATTAAACAAATGGTTTAGAAGTTATGGCATGTATGATACATCAGTGCTTTAAATTTCACACAACTTTGCTTCCGCCGTTTTTCGATACGAATTCTTCACAATAACGGCGGATGCAAAGTTGTACACGTGATATGTTTTCAAATGCTATTTTAAAGTATGCCGAGCTGTTGTACGGCTTCATAATGTCAGACAACATTGCAAATTATTTAATTTCGAACAAATTTGCCGAATGCTTCGTTCACATCAAACGAATGGTTTAGAAGTTACAAGCATTGAAACAAAAATTTTCACCAATGTACTATATTCCAAATCAAGATATCAATGCACACTGTATGAAAAAAATCTGTGACATATCGTAGTTTGTATGGAAACTAGTATACTTTACACTCGAATCATTTGTTTGGTTTCAATTGCAATTTAAAGTATACCGAGTTGCTTTAGGGCATTGTGACATTAGACAATATTGTAGATTGTTTAATTTTGAACAAATTTGCCGAATATTTCATTGAATTTGGATGAACTGTTCAAAAGTTGCAAGAGTATAAGCTATATTTCGTACTGCCGGTCAAATATGAGTTAAAAAGTTTGACTTCAAATATTTTATACTCATATTTTATTTATGTAAGGCTAAAAATTAACAAAACATCCGTAGTTTATGTATACATATATTTTTTCAAATGAATTTTAATCATAAACTTGCCTTGGTTGAACAGTGAGTCATTTTTTTTAATCTACAAGATCTATATTTTATTTTGCTCGTCAGTAGAGTCCTTTTTTTAATCTAATACATTGATATTAAACGTTGTTCGTCAGTAGATTCCTTTTTCATCTTGATTAATATAATTTGCTCGTCAGTAGAGTCCCTTTTTTAATCAGATATTTTAATTTGCTTGACAGTAGAGTCTCCTAATTAATTTGCTCGTCAGAAAAGTCTCTTTCTTTAATCTGTTAAATTTTATTTTTTTAGATATATTTAGTTCCTTTGTCAGTAAAATTTGTAGCTTCTTATATTATTTTATTTTTGATTAGTAGAATCTTTTAAAAATAAAATAAATTTAATATACACATCTCTGAAATTGTACTGGATGCTAAAATATTACAGGTCTATGTTAAGTGACCGATATAAGTTTATTTAATTTTTCATTGAATAAATCTACTATCTCCACGTACCATCAAATTCATATAACTCGCCTCAAGCAAAATGCCATTTACACCACTAAATTACACTAACATTTGTACTAAAAATATATCACTAACGCTTACCATGCGTAATCGAGCCTAAGTAAAAATGTATGGAAAAGCGTAGTGTTAGGTTCGGACGACATGGGAAGCATATAAGTTAAATCTTAATTTTTGCCAAAAAGTAACTTCAACTGTCTTGTTATTAATTCATTATCTATTATAAGGTAGCTGGTGTCAAATGGAAACGTTATCCTGTCTTGAATCGAATATTAAAAGGACACAGACGAGGTGAGCTGACAGTTTTAACAGGACCTACGGGCAGTGGAAAGACTACATTTATGAGCGAATATCTTTGGACTTGGCAATGCAAAGGGGTAAATAATAATATATAGTTGCATATTGTTAGAAAGCCAATAAAATTATCTACAAATCTGTATATAACACTTTACTACGTTTCAAACAAATTATTCACAACATAGAATTTATAGTTAATTATAAAACACAAACTTTATATTGTAAATTCAAATTCAAATGCTAACGGTCAAAAAAGTGTTACAGTACCATCCCGCGGCTAACTTCATGCTGTTGGGTACATTGTTCAAAATTAAATGCAGTAATTTTAAAACATTTTATATACAAATTAGTATATGAATTAGTTTCATCGGTTGCACTTTTTTATATACACGTTTATTTTATTATAAATAATTAAAATATAATATTAGTATTATATATTGTTAATAATAAGTTTTTCTTTTATTTTTAGGTTAGTACTCTATGGGGTAGTTTTGAGATCCAGAATGCACGATTGGCTCGAGCAATGCTGCAGCAGTTTAGTGGAATTAAATTAGATGATAATCTGCAGGAGTTTGATTATTGGGCTGATAAGTTTGAGGAGTTGCCGATTTATTTATGATGTTCCATGGGCAGCAGAGTATTAAAGTCGTTATGGATGTAAGTAGATTTTTTTTATAAAATTTTGACTTTTATGTTATTATAACAAAAAATTGACGAAACTCATTAATGTCTAACCAAATTCTAAATTCACTAATTTTTCTTAATTAATTTTGTTTGAAAAGTTATTAAACGTTTTGTAGACAGATTTATTAAACAAATTTGTAGACAATTTTATTACCTTTCTAGCAATATATAACACTATTGTTGTATTTTAATTATTTATAACAAAACGAACATGCAACCGATGAAATTAGCATACAAATTGAATGCAGCAAAACAACAGATTATAATTAACTTCCCGTAGGGTAAGTTATAGTAATCGTCCAAAAATCGAAATCAAAAATTTTTACATTTCTCGACGTTTTGAAGGTTTCTGAACATTTTGGCATACCTCAGAAAAAATGGATGTGTGTGTGTGTGTGTGTGTGTGTGTTTTGTATGTCCGCGTTTTTTCGTCCACGTTTTCGGGCGCACGGATCAACCGATTTGAATGGTTTAAAAAACATTCGATTCCTATTGATAGGGAGATGTGCTGATTAGTTTTTGGCAAAGGTAGGTCCAGCCGTTACGGAGATATGGAG
Source organism: Ctenocephalides felis (assembly GCF_003426905.1). Taxonomy (NCBI): domain Eukaryota; kingdom Metazoa; phylum Arthropoda; class Insecta; order Siphonaptera; family Pulicidae; genus Ctenocephalides; species Ctenocephalides felis. The sequence continues at coordinate 2,271,598 of NW_020538040.1, read as the reverse complement.
CAAAGAGTGCAAAAAATAGAAAGCGAATTTTGAGAGAACGGATCAACCGATTTGAATGGTTTAAAAAACATTCGATTCCTATTGATAGGGAGATGTGCTGATTAGTTTTTGGCAAAGGTAGGTCCAGAGGTTTCGGAGTTACAGAGCTAAATTTAAAAAAAATGGCTGTTTTTGAGAGAACTAAGCGTCCGATTTAAATGATTCAAAGAACTTTCTGCTTTTTTCAACAAAACAATTGATTTTGGAAAAAAAAATTTTTTGTTTTCTAATTTTTTTTCAAAAATTTTTTTTTGTAATTTTGGACTAAAAATTCAAAAAATCACCCAAGCTAAGCACAGTCTAAGCGCCACTCTGGTAGAAATGTTTACGCAAGTGCGTTTAGACTGTTTGTGTACTGGAGCACTTTTCCAATTTTGTGAAAATTATTGAAAAATGTGAAAATGCCGCCAAACTGAGCACAGTATAAGTGAAAATGTCGCACAGAATTATTTGCAAATGCGTTTAGACTGTGACTATGCGGGAGCACTTTTTCAATTTTGTGTAAATTTGGCAACTATTTTTTTTTTGGAATTTGATTCGAAATGAAATGACGATTGTTAATGTTCTGGAGATGATAAATTGATTTATTTATAATTAACTTTCCATAGGGTAAGTAATCGCAAAAAAATCGAAAATGAAAATTTTTATATATCTTCACGTTTCAGAGGTTTCTGAATATGTTGGCATACCTTGGAGAAAATTGATGTATGTGTGTGTGTGCGTGCATGTGTGTGTGTTCGGATACAAATTTTCGTCGACGATTTTGAGAACACGGATAAAGCAATTTGAATAATTCAAAAAACATTCTAGCCGTTCCGAAGATATGGGGCAAAAAGGGTCAAAAACGGTAACTTAGTTTTTAAGAGAACGGAGCGTTCGATTTGTATAGTTCAAAAAACATTTTACTTGTATTAACAAGATGAAGATTTGATCAAATTTTCATGAAGATAGGACTAGCGGTTTCGGAGATCTAGTAAAAAAACTAAAAAAAAATAACATTTGGCGGTCAACAATAATCATTAGACATTAGACATATGCATATCAAATTATCAGATATTTTATTGAGATTTTTACAATAAGTATAAGTTTTGTTTACATTCCTATGGGTTCCGTACCATTGTTTTTCTGTTAGACAGCGACGCGGCGCTTACGCGCTTTATTTTGTCTCTATGCATTAAAGCAGTACGATTGCTTTGAAAAAAAGTTCAGATCTTCCAAAATATATCAAAATGAAGATACATTTTTTCCAAAAAAAAATTTTATAAAAAAAATTGTTTAAAATTTTTTTTTTAAAAAAATTTTATTTTCAAAAAAAGTAATTTTTTGTCCAATTTAAAATTTCTAAAAAATCTTATTTTTTCGAAGTAAAATTTTTTCAAAAATGTTAATCGTTTTTAAAAAAATAATAATTTTTGGTACGGGAAGTTGCAGCAATTTGCCTCAAGGCACGATGCCTTAATTGCCTTAAGACAGAATTCCACTTACAGCTAGTTTGTATATGAAATGTTTTAAAATTACTGCATTTAATTCGTAACAATATACTCAACACGCATGAAGTTGTACACGGGCTGGTACTGTCAAAGATTTTTTGGCAGTTGATATTTGAATTTGAATTTACAATATAATGTATGTGTTCCTAAATGAATTTCTTAATTAGTTTGCTCGTCAGTACAGTTCCTTTCTTCTATTCTCTTACAATTAGTTGGCAGAATTTCTTTTCTTTTTTGAGTAAAAGTTTGCTGATTTAGTTTTGATGATTCTGAATCTTTCTTTTCCGAGATTTCGAGTTCTTTTTCACTTCTTTTTGTTCACTCATTAGTAAAGTCCTTTTCCTTTTTTAGTTGGTTCGACATGTTTTAGTTTGGTTAATTTTTGTTTGTTTGTCAGTAGAGTTCATTCTTTCATTTTATTTTAATTTGCTTCTTAGTAGAGTCTTTTTTCTTTTCTCCTTTGGACATTTTTTAGTTTATTTAATTTGGGTTTATTTGTCTGTAGAGTTCATTTTTTATTTTTTTATTTTGTTTGTTTGATTTTTTTCATTTTCGTCAGTTGAGTTTTTTTCTTCATTTGCTTTCATGTTCTTTTTTAGTTTGCTTATTAGTAGAGTCCTTTTGTTTTTTTTTAGTTTATTTAACATTTTGATATTTTTCAGCTTGTTTAATTTTAGTTTGTTTGTCAGTAGAGTTCTTTTTAACTTTTTTTAGAATTCATACACTTTTAGAGTTCTTTTTACAATTATTCTTTAAATTGATCGTGAGTAGAGTCCTTTGACTTTTATCTTAATTTCTTTTATATCTTCAACATCAAAACTAAGTTTGCGCGTCAGTAGAGTTCTGTTTTATAGTTTGCAATTCAATTTGTTTGTCAGTAGAGTCCTTTTTTTTATATGAAATTTCAAGTTTTCCATATCGAATTTCAAGTTTGCTTGTCAGTAGAGTCTTTTCATCAACTAATTTTATTTTAAGTTTGTATTTTATTTGCTCGAGTCTTTTTTTCGTGTTCATTTAGAGTTTATTTATTGGTCAGTGATGTCTTTTTTCTTTTCGCATCGATTTACGTTTCTATATTTATTTTGCTCGTCAGTAGAGTCCCTTTTTAAATCTAGATAAAAACGCTTACCATGTATATCCAAGCCTAAGGAAAAACGTATGAAAAACTTTTGGGTTAGGTCCGGACCACATGGCAAGTTTTTAATTAAAAATCGATTAAAACTTCAAAAAAAAAACTTAAAATCCTCATTCACTCATACTTAAGTCCTTCATCACTTACCCCTATATCCTTTAAATTTAATCATTAAAATATAAAAAGAAAATAAAATTGCACGGTGTGAAACACGCTTTATGGTAAAGCCTTTACCACACGTGCAATTTTATATATTGTGCGCGAGAATACTTTTATATGAAACCGGATACATGTGTTGAGGGCTTTAGCGCTTAAAGCTGTTTTCACACTTGAGATTTCAAGAAAAAATCGAATAAAACTTGAAATAAAATCTGAAAGTTTTATAAATTATTAAAAAATTGTAAGACTTGTTTAAAGGTAAAATGTAACTTCAATGTGTAATAAAATAAATAAATATGTAATGAAAAAAATAAAAAAACAAAATATAGTTTGCATTGGGAAAAATGGATTATACTAAGGGCCAAAATACTGTGATATCTTATTTTATTTTGCTCGTCAGTAGAGTCCTTTTTATCACCTTTTTCTAAATATGCTTGTCAGTAGAGTCCCTTTTATCATCTTTTTCTGAATTTTTGCTCGTCAGCTGAGTTCTTTTGTTGTCTGAAATGAACTCACATTATTAGTTTTTGAATTTGCTCGTCAGTAGAATCCCTTTCTTATCTTTTAGATCAAAATTAAAGTTTGCTCGTCGGTAGAGTCCTCTTTTTCAATATTTTAAATAAAAATTAAAGTTTTCTTATCAGTAGAGTCCTTGTTTCAATATTCTGGAACAAAATTAAAGTTTGTTCGTCAGTAGAGTCCCTTTATTCAATATTCTAGATCAAAATTAAAGTTTGTTCGTCAGTAGAGTCCTTTTTTAAATATTCTAGATAAAATTTAAAGTATGCTCGTCAGTAGAGTTCATTTTTTCAAATATTCTTGATAAAAATCAAGTTTGCCCGTCAGTAGAGTCTCTTTATTTAATATTCTAGATAAAAATCGAGTTTGCTCGTTAGTAGAGTCCCTTTTTATATTTTAGTTTGTTTGTCAGTAGAGTCTCTTTTTATTAGCAATTTCAGTTGAGATTTTTTTGTGTCCGTTTCAGTTTTTATTTTATTTGCTCGAGCCTTTTTTTGTCGTGTTTATATTTAATTTTTCTTTTTTGTCTTGTTTTTTTATTCATCACGAAAGTCTATATTTAATTTGCTCGTTAGTAGAATCCTTTTTTATATTCTGTCCTGAAATTAAGTTTGCTCGTCAGTAGAGTCCTCTTTTACTCCATGTTGCTTTATCAATGATCAAACTAAATAATAAAGACAAAAGGGACTCTACTGATGAGCAAACCTAAAATTTGATCTAGACTTTACTGACTTTACTGACGAGTAAACTTTAGTTTTTATCCTACTGTCGAGCAAACTACTGTGATATCTTATTTTAGTTTGCTCGTTAGTAGAATCCTTTTGTACAGCTATTTTCGAACAACTTTAGTGTTTAAATCCACTTTCATATGCAAAATTTCGTTTGAAAATGGATTAAAATTTTAAAAAACTTGTAATTCTAATTAAATATGTTGGTAAAATAAAAATGCTTCCTTCAAAATTACTACGTTTATTTTAGATGCTACTTGTTTCGCCATTCTGGAGCAAGAAAAATAATTTGACATAGTTTTAACATAAACAAAAAAATAAGATCTATGAATATAAGATGGCGAATTTTATGATTTCTTTTGTGTTTATATAAATGTACTTGAAAATGAAACCATTTTGTTAATTCTATTCTCGAAATTGGACATTCAGTTTGTTCGTCAGTAGAGTCCCTTTTCGTATAATTTTTCGATGTCACATTCTACGAATTTAACTATCAAAACTAGATGCATATTGCTCATCTGTAGAGTCGTTTTTTGAGTAAAAATTTGCTTATTATGTTCTTTTTTTTTACTTTTTTTAGTTTGCTCGTCAGTAGAGTCCCTTTTTTGCCTTTTAGTTTGCAATTTGTATGTCAGTAGGGTTCTTTTTATATTTTTCTTAATTTATATATCAGTAGAGTCCCTTTTTATCTTTCACATCAAATTTCAAAGTTGCCTGTCAGTAGAGTCTCTTTTTCATCAGCCAAGTCAGTTGAGACTTTTTTTTTGTGTTCTGTTTCAGTTTTTTTTTTTTAAATTTGCTAGTCAGTAGATTCCCTTTTATTATTTTATTCTGAATTTTTGCTAGTCAGTAGAGTTCTTTTGTTGTCTGAAATTACCTCACACTATTAGTTTTTGAATTGAATTTGCTCGCCAGTTGGGTTCTTTTTACTAGTTTTTGAAGTAAAACTTCTTTAGGCGCGACTAGGGACTTCTTCGCGACTTCTTTAGGCTCGAACTATTCCTTATTCAAACATATCTTAAAACCCTTAAACTCACCCTTATATCCTTCACCCTTAGGCAGTAGAACACGCCCAATACGTCCACGACATCTCCCACGTCATCATAGACAACGTCCAATTCATGATGGGGATATCCTTCGACGACCGCGGTGGCGCCGCCAACGACAAGTTCCACAGACAGGACTCGATCATAGCTCACTTCAGACAGTTTGCGACCAGGAAGAACTGTCATGTCACTTTGGTCATACATCCGAGGAAGGAGAGGGACAGCGAGGATCTGAATGTGCATTCTATATTTGGAAGTGCTAAGGCTACGCAGGAGGCTGATAATGTGTTGATTGTGCAGGATAAGAGGTTGAGTTCTGTTAGAGGGAAGAAGTATTTGCAGGTAATAATAATAAATAATAAGTCGTTAGTAGAGTCCTTTCGATGTAAATGGTATATAAAAAGTCTATTTTGCTCGTCAGTAGAGTTCCTTTTTATATTTTAGCTCAAAATTAAAGTTTGCTTGTTAATAGAATCCCTTTTTTAGATAGAAATGAATAAGGAATTTAGTTGGCTTGTCAGTAGTCATTTTTTACATAGAAATTTCTTAGAAATCCCGTTAGCTCGTCAGTAGAGTTCTCTTTTTTAATCTTTTATATCAAAATATTTATTTTGCTCGTCAGTGTAGTCCCTTTTTCTAGTCAGTATTTGTTTGCCAGTAGAGTCCCATTTTAATATTTTATCTCAAAATTTAGTTCGCTCGTCAGTAGAGTCCCTTTTTGTATCTTCTACTTTTCTAATTATATTTGCTCGTCAGTAGAGTCCATTTTTTATTTTCTAGATCAAAATTGAAGTTTGTTTGTTAGTAGAGTTCTTTTTTATGCTCTAAATCAAAATTTATTTTGATCGTTAGTAGAGCTCTTTTTTTTCTATATAAAAATCGAGTTTGCTCGTCAGTAGAGTCCTTTTTTCTGTTAATTTACTTTGCTCGTCAGTAGAGTCCTTTTCACATTCTAGATTATTACTGACTTTGTTCGTCAGTAGAGTCCTTTTATAAATAGAAATTTCTTAGAAATCATGATTGCTTGTCAGTAAAGCCCAATTTTTGTCTTTTAGTTTACAAGTTTGCTCGTCGGTATAGTCCCTTTTTAATCTTCTATATTATAATATTTGCTTGTCAGTAGAGTCTCTCTGTTTAACTTTAAGATCAAAATTGAAGTTCGTTTGTTAGTAGAGTTCCTTTTTTAATATTCTAGGGCATAGTATAAGTTCGCTCGTCAGTAGAGATCGATTTTTAAAAATTAATTTTGCTTGTCAGTAGAGTTTCTTTTTTAGTGGTAATTTAATTTGTTTGTCAGTAGAGTCCCTTTTTTATCCTTTATTTTAAAAATAATTATTTTGCTCGTCAGTAGAATCCTTTTTATCTTTTAGTTCCAAAATTAAAGTTTGCTCGTCAGTAGAGTTTCTTTTTTAAAATTAAGTTTGCTTGTCAGTAGAGTCTCTTTTTTATTTTCTAGATCAATATTAAGGTTTGCTCGTCAGTAGAGTCCCTTTGCTTTTCTCGTAATTCGTTTTGTTCGTCAGTAGAACCCCTTTTTAATCTTCTAGAATAAAATTAAGTTTGCTCGTTAGTAGAGTCCCTTTTTAATATTTTAGCCCAGAATTAAAGTTTGCTCGCCAGCAGAGTCATTTTTAGAACGAAATTTCTTAGAAATCATGTTTGTTCGTCAATAGAGTCTTCTTTTTGTTTTTTAGTTTTAGCAATTCAAGCATGCTCGTCAGTAGAGTCCCTTTTTTAATTTTTCAGATCGAAATTCATTTTGCTCGTCAATAGAGTCCCTTTTCTTATTTTCTACGTTAAAATATTTATTTTGCTTGTCAGTAGAGTCCTTTTTCATATTTTAGCTCCTAATCAAAATTTGATCGTCAGTAGAGTCCTTTTCTCGTTTTTATTTTTTGTTAGTTTGATGATTGACAATGTTTAAATTTTTTAACTTCCCAATTGATGATTGATGGTTTAATAAAGGGACTCTACTGACGAGCAAACTTTAATTTTTATCTAGAATATTGTAAAAAAGGGACTCTACTGACGAGCAAACTGAAGCAGAGTTTTTGACATTGAAATTTCTAAACTTAATTTAAGAATATTTTTATAATATCGATTTTGTTTTATATTATTTTTTACACTTAACTAATAATACAATATTAATTTCTAAACTAATATTGGTTGTTAGTAGAGTCCCTTAAATAGATATTTTTAAGAAATTTAGTTTTCTTGTCAGTAGAGTCATTTTTTTGTTATTTTTCTTTGTCAGTAGAGTTTTGTTTTGTATTTTGGCTCAAAATTAAAGTTTGTTTGTCAGTAGAGTCCCTTTTCTTATTTTCTACATATTTTTTTTTTATTTTGCTTGTTAGTAGAGTCCTTTTTTCATCCTACAGTCTAAAATTGAATTTTGGTTTAGAAAATTGAAAAAAAAGAGACTCTACTGACGAGCAAACATGATTTCAAAGGAATTTTTTGAGATCAACTTAATTTAAAAAACAAACTGAGAAAAAAGAACTCTACTGACAAGCAGAATGAAAGATTGAAGAAATTTAAAATGGAACTCTACTGACGAGCATACTTTAATTTCGATCTAGAAGGGACTCTACTGATGAGCAAATTTGAATTTTGTATTAGAACATGAAAAAGAGACTCTACTGACGAGCGAACTTTCTTGGGCTTAAATATAAAACAGAACTCTACTGACAAGCAAATTTTAATTTAAGGCTAAAATATAAAAAGGACTCTACTGACAAGCAAAATGAATATTTTAATATAAAAGATAAGAAAAGAAACTCTACTGACAAGCAAAATAAATATTTTAATATAAAAGATAAGAAAAGGGACTCTACTGACAAGCAAAATAAATATTTTAATATAAAAAATAAGAAAAGGGACTATACTAACGATCGAATTAAATTGTTTGTCAATAGAGTCTTCTTTATCTTAAATTTGCTCGTCAGTAGAGTCCATTGTTTATCTTCAACATCAAAATTGCTTTTAAATAGAAAACTTAATTTGCTAGTCAGTACAATCTCTTTTTAACATTAAGTTTCCTTGTTAGTAGAATCCCTTTTTGGTAATTCTTTGGTAAACGACGAAAAAGGACTCTACTGACGATCTAGAATATTAAAAAAGGGATTTTTATCTAGAATATTGGAAAAAAGGGACTCTACTGACGAGCAAATTTGAATTTTAATATAGAAAACGAGAAAAGGAACTCTACTGACAATAAACTTTAATTTTGAATCCACTGACTCTACTGACGAGCAAAGAAAAATAAAAACAAAACCCTACTGACGAGCAAAATAAATAATTTAATATAAAAAATAAGAAAAGAGACTCTACTGACAAATTAATTAAATTACCAGAAAAAAGAAACTCTACAGAAAGCAAAGCAGAGAATTTGTTTGATCATGAAACTTAAAAGTCAGTCATTAGAATTTTTTCCTTAAAAATTGAATGTGAATTTAGTTTGTTCGTCAGTAGAGTTCCTTTTTAACGTTTTAACCCAAAAATTAAGTTTTCTCGTCAGTAGAGTCCCTTTTCTTATTTTCTACAATAAAATATTTATTTTACTTGTCAGTAGAGTCCTTTTTTAATCTTCTAAATCAAAATTAAAGTTTGCTCGTCAGTAGAGTCTTTTTTTTATCCTTTAGAACAAAATTTATTTTTGGTCGTCAGTAGAGTCCTTTTTTTTTGTTATTTGTCTTTGCTCGTCAGTAGTGTCTCTTTTTTAAATTTGAGATCCAATTTTACGTTGCTCGTCAGTAGAGTCCCTTTTTAAAAATTAAGTTTGCTTGTCAGTGGAGTCCCTTTTTTCTGGTAAATCACTTTGCTTGATAGCAGAGTCTATTTTTTCTGGTAATTTAGTTTGCTCGTTAGTAAAGTCCCTTTGATATTTTAGCTCAATATTTAAGTTTGCTTGTCAGTAGTGTCCTTTTTTTTATTTTATTTTGCTTATCAATAGAATCCATTTTTATTCTCTAGTACAAAATTGAAGTTTGCTCGTCAGTAGTATCCATTTTTTAACATTTAGATCTAGATTTAATAATTTGCTCGTCAGTAAAGTTCCTTTTTTACATTATAGATTACTACAGGTAAATTATTTGTCAGTAGAGTCCTTTTTTGTTATTTTTCTTTGCTCGTCAGTAGAGTTTTTTTGTTATTTTTCTTTTATCGTCAGTAGAGTTCTGTTTTATATTTCAGCTCAAAATTAAAGTTTGTTCGTTAGTAGAGTCCTTTTTTAAATAGAATTTTTTTAGAAATCATGTTTGCTCGTCAGTAGAGTCCCCCTTTTACTTAGTTTGCAATTAAGTTGTTAGTAAAGTCCCCTTTTCATGTTTTAGTACAAAATTGAAATTTGCTCGTCAGTAGAGTCCCTTTTTCTGGTAACTTAGTTTGCTCGCCAGTAGAGTCTCTTTTTTATATTTTAAATACTCTAGATTAATATTTTGTTTACTCGTCTGTAGAGTCCCTATTTTTCTGACAATTTAATTTGTTCGTTATTGAGGTCCCTTTTTTTAAAAATAAGTTTGTTTATCAGTAGAGACCCTTTTTGTCTTGTATTGCAAAATTTAAGTTGTCAGTTGAGCCATTGTCTGGTCTTTTTTTGTGATTTAATTTGCTTATCAGTAGAGTTCCTTTTTATTTTCTAAGGTTATATATAATTTGCTCGTCAGTAGAGTCCTTTTTTCTATTATTTTATACTTAAAAATTTATTTTGCTCATCAGTAGTCTCATTTTTTAATATTCTTGATCAAAATTTAAGCTTGCTCAAAAGTAGGGTCTCTTTTTTCTGCAATTTAGGTTGCTCGTCAGTAGAGTTCTTTTATATAAATGATACCTAAGAAGTTCAGTTTGCTCGTCAGTAGAATTTCTTTTTTTTCTTCTAGGTCAAAATAAAAAAGAGACTCTACTAACAATTTAAGGAAATTATTTTTCTACATAACTTTTGTATTAAAACATATTGTTACGCAACCAAAAAACGATCAAACTTTTGTGTTTTACGTCTATGTTTTAAAGTATGAAGGTCGTCCTTAGAACTTTCGTATATGGATCGAGCACTGAGTGCGTCAAAAATTCTGTTTGACAGTTTTCAGTAAAGTCTAATGCTAGAAGTCGAGGCTTGTGATTCGGTCGTATATTCTGGACTTATTTTTTGTATTTATATTGCAAATATGCACAAGAGATGTAGTATACATAATTTTGATTAATTTTTTATAATTAATTAAAATTAAATTATATCACGCATATCAAATCGAACTAAGATACAATATAATGATGGTATAAATACTTTTAATTCTTGACAAGAGCCTGAAATAATATCTATTATTATTGATTACGGCTTGTTATGAATAAATAAATAAAAAATAAATAAATAATTTACAATCAGTACTTAATTTTTTTTTTTTTTAATTTTAGATTGCCAAAAACAGATACAGTGGAGACTTGGGTATAATGCCAATGGAGTTTGATAAAACCAGTTTAAGTTATGCAAGTAAAAAGAAAAGGTCTGAGGAAAAGTCTGAGAAACAAGAACAACAATAATAATTAATTATTGTTATCGATTTAAAGGAACAAAAGTCAAAGTAATCTGTTTGTGCCATTGTAAGGATATAAACTCATTGACTGTGAAATTATTAATCTTGATTAATAGATAGTATTTAATAATTGGTAGTCTTCTAGTCTATTTTTATAAAACGTTATATATAGTTGTTGGTATGTATTATTGTTACATATATATTAATAAATAGTTTGATACATTTTTTACAAAGGAAGAGTTTAGCTAAAAAATTAGATTCTATCATTTTATGTAGGACTAGATTTTCAGAAAGTATTTTTTAAAGTATTATTCTTTTAATCAATGCAATTTCTAATTTTAATTAGCACATTTTCATAACGTATTGCAAAAATATATTTTACTTAAACCCAAATATTACATTGTAAATTTAAATTCAAATCTCAACCGTTAAAACAAGAGTTGACAGTACCCATTCGCGAACAACTTCATGCTGTTGGGTACATTGTTCAAAATTAAATGCAGTAATTTCAAAACAATTTATATACAAAATTTTAAATAAGCACCTTTTCATAACATATTCCAAAAGTATATTTTAGTTAAACACAAATATTACTTTGTAAATTCAAATTCAAATATTAACAGTCAAAACAAGAGTTGACAGTACAGACCCGAGGACAACTTCATTGTTGTGTTGGGTACATTGTTCAAAATTAAATGCAGTAATTTTAAAAGATTTTATATACAAATTAGTTTCATCGGTTGCACGATTATTTTGATGTAAATAATTAAAATATAACAATAGTATTAAATATTGTTAGAAAGCCAATTAAATTGTTTATAAATCTGCATTTTAACAGTTTGCTAGTGTTGGAACAAAATTATTACATATTATATATTAGAGTTCCCTTTTCTATTTGCTCGGCAGTAGAGTTTTTTTTTAAGAAAGTCCTTGCTTCTGATCCGCACAGAATGTTATTTAAATAGTAATTGTTTATTACTGTTTAAAATAACATTTATTAATTAGTAACATTTTATTTAAATTTAATTGATTTTATTCTTGTTCTTTTACCCTCGGTATGTAAATTTATCAGCATTTGTATCAAAATTTAATACTTAATGTTAATGATAAAACATGTACATTATACTGTAAATTTAAATTCAAATGTCAACCGTCAAAACAAGAGTTGACAGTACCAACCCGCGGACAACTTCATTGTGTTGAGTACATTGTTCAAAATTAAATGCAGTTATTTTAAAACATTTTATATACAAATTATAATAAGTCCGGGATTGCTCAAGAATTATTTATAAGAAAAGACTCTACTGACGAGCTAACCGGGATTTCTTAGAAATTATTTGTATAAAAAATATAAGCGTTTTTTTTTTAGAAATTGCTTATATAGGAAAGGACTCTACTGACGAGCAAACTAGAAAATTTTTATAGGAAAGGACTCTACTGACGAGTACACCTAGATTACTTAGAAACTATTCATAAGAAAGGACTCTACTGAATGTCTACTGACGAACAACTAAAAAATTTGTATAGGAAAAAACACTACTGACGAACAAACCGGGATTTCTTAGGAATTACTAATATAAAATGACTCTACTAACGAGCAAACTAGAAAATTGTTCACAGGAAAGGACTCTACTGACGAGTAAAACTAGATTACTTGGCAATTTTTATGAGAAAAGACTCTACTGACGAGCAAACCGGGATTTATTACAAATTATTAATATAAAATAACTCTACTAACAAGCAAACTAGACGATTGTTTCCAGAAAAGGACTCTACTGACGAGTAAATCTAGATTACTTGGGATTGTTTATGAGAAAGGACTCTACTGACGAGCAAACTAGAAAATGTTTATAGGGAAGGACTTTACTGACAAAAAAACTAGAAATTGTTTATAGGAAAAGACTCTACTGACGAGTAAATCTAGATTACTTAATAATTATTCATGAGAAAGGACTCTACTGGCGAACAAACTAGAAATTTTTTATAGGAAAGGACTTTACTGACAAAAGAACTAGAACATTTTCATACAAAAGGACTCTACTGACGAGTAAATCTAGATTACTTGGGATTGTTTATGAGAAAGGACTCTACTGACGAGCAAACTAGAAAATGTTTATAGGGAAGGACTTTACTGACAAAAAAACTAGAAATTGTTTATAGGAAAAGACTCTACTGACGAGTAAATCTAGATTACTTAAAAATTATTCATAAGAAAGGACTCTACTGACGAGCAAACTGGAATTTATTTTATTATTTACTAGGAAAGGACTATACCGACAAGCAAATTAAAATTTTGTAGAAATTTATATTCAGAATAGCATTCCACTGAAAAGGAAATTAGTTTGATTACAAATCTGATTGAAAAACAAGAAAAAGAACCTACTGATGAGTAAACAAGAATCGGGGACTCCACTGACGAGCAAACAAGAAAAAGGGACTCTACTGACGAATAAATTTAGATTTTTTAAGAGTTTACATAGGAAAATGAAAAAGGAAGTCTGTTGAAGAGCAAACTGGACTTTTTGGTTATAAAAATGACTCTATATTTGGTTATCAGGTAATAAAATATATTGCATAAATTACATAATTCGTTCTCTATTGCTTGTGAAATTATATTGCAACAAAATTCAATCAATACATTAAAACAATATAATACAATACAATACATACATACATACATATAATACAATACAATACATAAATTGTTACAGGTAGATTCTCACCAAGTGCAATTTTGGTTAAACAATTATTGGAAAAGTTATTATGGAAAATTATGAAAATTATTATGGAATTCAGCTCTTATATCGTATTATAATATAATTATACCTATAAATAATAATAATTATATCTATAAATTAAGTTCATAATTAAACCTTCTCACAGGCCTATAATATTTTACACATTTATTTAAACTTTATAACAATGTATAAAACAAAATTTGATTCGATTTGTTCGGATTCAACTAAACTTTAAAACTTCAATCAGATTTAGTAACATTCATTAAATAGAGAATTAAACCTATTCGGAGGCCTATATTATTATTTTTATTATTATTATGACTTTAACACATTTATTTTAACTCTAACCCTGTATAAATAAAATTTGTACGTAAGAAAACAATTAAAACACGTTTATTCTAACTATAAATCTAGACAATATTAGAATACCATATATTCATTACAGTATGTATGATAATTGACGATAATCACACATAAACAAAATTTACAATTTCAAACCTACTTCTAAATTCAAATTTAAATCCCCCGCGCTTGACAGCACCAACTCCTCCCGCCAACTTCACTCTTATTAGCAACTATCAACCTCCTTCACACGTCACGTGTTAACTTTTTACATCGTGTGCACTTGCACAAATTAAAACAAACAAAAACATTAATAATAATATGAATAAAACGTGATTATAAACAATTTAAGTAATTAAAAATGAAGCTTTTAATCTTGTTTTTAATTTCATGTACATTTCAATTAGCATTGAGTGATAATAATCCTGGAGACCAAAAATTGCCAAGTGTACTGATAGTAACTCTAATCAGGAATAAGGGGCACACTTTGCCTTATTTTTTTAGTCTTTTGGAGTCTCTGAATTATCCTAAGGACCGAATTTCATTATGGTAAGCGATAATAAATATATGTAGTAATTTATTTGGGTTTAGTTGTTGATTAAACATTTTTTTTTGTTGGAGGTTATGTTGAAGTGTCAAAACAGATAACACATAATTTGTTGTGTTTTTTGGTTAATTTAAGGTTCTGTTTGTTTAAATGACTAAATAGTATTAGTAAAAATCTATATTTTTATTGTTTGTATTATTTAATTAGTGTTAAAAGTGTTTTCAATTGTTTGTTAATAAGTTTGAGGTTACGTGTGGGTGTCTTGCAATATAACAAATATGTAATTTTTTAAGTTTATTTGATCTTTTAGTAGTCCAAATTAGCTTATTTATATTCCCCATGGTCTAAATTTTATCATAATTACTATATTTGTGGTTATCAATCAAAATTATTTGCAAATTTTATGTTTTACTTGCTGAATAAGTTTGAGGTTATGTGTAGGTGTCTTGCAAGATAAATATGTCATTTTTTTACTTAATTTTACATTATAGTTGTAAAAAATAGTTTATTTATATACTCCAAAGCCTAAATGTTACTACAATAATGATATTTGTCGTTATCAATCAAAATTAATCCCAAATTTTATGTTTTACATGCTGAATAAGTTTGAGATTATGTGTAGGTGTCTTGACTGACAACAAATATGTAATTTTTTAAGTTAATTGCACATTATAGTACTATAAAATTGTTTATTTATATACTCCAAAGCCTAAATGTTACTTCAATAATGATATTTGTAGTTATCAATCGAAATTATTTGCAAAATTTATGTTTTAGTTCCTGAATAAGTTTGAGGTTATGTGCAGGTGTTATGTGTAAAGAAAATGTAATTTTTTAAGTGTTTTTCTTATTGTTGATGTTTAAAATCTATGATTTTGAATGCAGAATGTTTATATTTACGTGTTTGTTCTATTTTTGGGGTTTGTCGAAGGTTTTTTTGAGTTTGCAGGAAGGTTAGGTCACTCAAAGAGTATCGAGTACTTTGTGATTTTACTTTATATATATATATATATATATATATATATATGTTTATATATATATCATTAACTATTATATTTTTTTATTTCAGGATAAGAAGCGATAACAACATCGACCATTCCCTAGAAATAACAAAACTGTTCCTGGACAAAATTTCAGAACAATATCATTCAGTCGACTATGAGTATACAACAAAGAAGTTATTTAGCAGTAATGAAGACAACAATGTTATTTCCAAGTGGTCCGAAGAAAGATTTAAGCATGTTATTAAGTTGAAAGAAGAGGCTTTGGGGAAAGCTAGGAAGATGTGGGCTGATTATGTATTCGTAAGTAGAAAAAATAATTAACTATTACTAATTAGTCATAGATAAAATTGTTAAAATAGTTAAAAAACAACTATATTAAAATGCATGATTTAAATTTCGCGCCCTCGGTTTCAACTATCAACACAGCGCACATTACTTTATCGTATTTATGTATATTTTTATACTTATATTTTTGTTTATATCTTTTTGTATTTATTTTATCTATTTATTACTTAAATATGTTTTATTTTAAAATAATCTCACATCACTTTGTAGACAATTCAATAATCTTCATTTCAACTAATTAATTATTAATATTACAAAATTTGTTAATTAAGTTTGAACAGAATTGTTTATTTTAAAATTCACAATTTAAATTTCGCGCGCTCCGTGAAAACTGTCAACAATGGCGCGTTATTTATAATTCTTAATATGGCAACACATTGCGCCAAGTTCAAATATAATGTTTTATGCAGTAATTTTGTGTAAGAACAATTTGCCATATGATATATGAACTTACTGATATACTTATAAATAATTCATAAATTAAAATGTTTTTTTTTGTATTATATATTATATTATATTGTTATTTATTTTTTCAGTTTTTGGATGCCGATGTCTTCCTAACGAATCCAGACACTTTGCTGAATTTAATTGCTGAAAATGAAATTGTTATATCACCCATGTTGAAATCTGATGGAATGTATTCTAATTTTTGGTAAGTAATATTATTTTATATACATATATATATATATATATATATATATATATATATATAAATGAATTATAAACAATTTCTGAAAATCTAATGTTAAAATTACTGCATTTAAAATTGAACAAAGTACCCTACGCTCTGAAGTTGTTCGCGGGTTGGTACTGTCAACGCCATTTTAACCGTTGAGATTTGAATTTAAATTTGAATTCAAATACTAAATGTATACAAAAATTTTCTCATTGCTTTTTTCACACAAATTGATTTAATTGTAGATTTGAATTATATAATATATTATATGAATAGAAAATATTAAGTCATTTTAAGATTTATAATTAATATTTATAAATGGAGTAATTTTAATATTTAAACTTACAGACATTGTTTTCTAAATATAAATTAATTAAAAAGAAAGTTTAAAGTACAATTATCTTTACATAGTTACATCATTTATATTTAGCTTAGTTTGTTAGTCAGTAGAGTTCCTTTTCATTGTAATATTTCAAATTGCTCAATTCAAGTTTCCAATTCTTAAATTTTTTAAAATTCAAGATAACATTTACTCATTATAATTGATTGTTGGTTTTTATTTTGTAATGTGAACAGTTCAGTTTGCTCGTCAGTAGAGTTCCTTTTCTTTTGTTAATTTAAATAGAGTGCTTGTTTTATTATTGCTTGTCAGTAAAGTTTTTTTATATAAATAGTTGAATTTAGAAGTTAGCAAAATATATTAATGAGTAAATGCTTTAACCTTTGATTTTTTATGAATTCAACAATTTCTTTATTCTTTATTATTTGTTCTTTAGTCATTTATGTAAGTTATCTTTTACGATTCCTGATTTGCACGTCAGTAGAGTTCTTTCTCTTAAATTTCATTTATACGTTTATTATATTTTAATTTTTGTTTTTGTAGTCATCAACTCATTTTGTTTTTAGAGCCTACACAAATAAAATAAAATAAAATTCAGTTTTTCGATAGTAGAGTCCGTTTATGTTTTCATAAATATTATGCAATAATTGAGAAACTACTAAAAATTCATCTTGCTCGTCAGTAGAGTTTCTTTATTATTATTATTATTATTATTATATTATTATTATTATTATATTATTATTATTATTTGCAATAATTGACAACGTGCAATTAATTTATTTTTGCTCGTCAGTAGAGTCCTTTTTTTGAATTTTTCTTGGCTGATAGTTAATTTGGTCGTAAGTAGAGTCCTTTTATTATCTATTTTCTAAATTTTTTGTTAAATGATGAACATTTATCTTAGTTTGCTCGTCAGTAGAGTCCCTTTTTTACATTTTTGGGATGATATTTTTTAAATTCATCTTGCTCGTCAGTAGAGTTTCTTTTTTTTACATGACTATTATTAACAATACTTGACAACGTGCAATTAATTTATTCTTGCTCGTCAGTAGAGTCCATTTTTTGAATTTTTCTAGGTGGATAGTTAATTTGGTCGTCAGTAGAGTCCTTTTATTATGTATTTCCTAAATATTTATTATATGATGAACATTTATCTTAATTTGCTCGTCAGTAGAGTCCCTTTTTTACATTTTTGGGATGATATTTTTTAAATTCATCTTGCTCGTCAGTAGAGTTCCTTTTTTGCATGACTATTATTTGCAATACTTGACAAAGTGCAATTAATTTATTCTTGCTCGTCAGTAGAGTCCTTTTTTGAATTTTTCTAGACTAATAGTTAATTTGGTCGTCAGTAGAGTCCTTTTATTATGTATTTTCTAAATTTTTTGTTAAATGATAAACATTTATCTTAGTTTGCTCGTCAGTAGAGTCCCTTTTTACATTGGGAAGATATTTTTTATTTTGCTTGCCAGTAGAGTTCTTTTTTCTCAATATTTAAGTTTGCTCGTCAGTAGAGTTTGTTTTAAATTATTTTTAGTTTATTTGACACCGTTTTGTCATTTTTTTTAGTTAATTTATGAAATATCTAATTAATTGAAAACTTGTTTGTTAGTAGAGTTTTTTTCTTATTTTTTGTTTGTTTTACAAGTCAGTAGAGTCCCTTTTATTTAGTTTCAGTTTGCTTGTCAGTAGATATCTTTTTTTCTGGCTTTCATAAATTTTTTACTAAAAAAGCATTACTAAAAAAATATTAAAATAGAAAAGAACTCTACTGACGAGCAAACAAAAATTTTAAACTAAAAGGAACTCGAAATCTTACATTAAAAAAGAACTCTACTGACGAGCAAACTAAAATTTTCACAACACAAAATAAAAATTAGCAGAATATATTAATGACTAAATGCTTCAAACTTTGGTTTTTTATTAATTCAACAATATATAAAGGAAACTCTACTGATGAGCAATAAAAAAAACTATCTAAATTAACAAATGTTAAGGAAGAAAGGAACTCTACTGACGAGCAAACTTTCTACGATACTAAATAAAAATTAGCAAAATATTATTATGAGTAAATGTTATCTTAAATTTATAAAAATTTAACAATTATAAAATTGAATTTAACAACTTGAAATATTATAATAAAAAAGAACTCTACTGACTAGCAAACTAAGCTAAATTTGCACAAATAAATTTATTGTTACCTAAATTCAAATTCAAATATCAACGGTTAAAATGGCGTTGACAGTACCACTCGTGGACAACTTCACTGTATTGGGTACATTGCACCTAATTAAATGCAGTAATTTTAACATTCAAACTTCTGAATTTATTTTTTATTCATTTTAAATTGATTTTCATTATATACTAATACAACTTGCAATATAAATTACAAAAAAAGTATTTCGGATCCCTGAATTGTACTTTTTCAATTATTTTCCATATAATTCACTTCACTGATAATAATTATTTTGAAAATTGTTTTTGATTATATAATAACTAATTTGTGAGTACTTTGTGCTAATTAAATGCAGTAGCTTTAACATTTGAGCTTCTGAATTTGTTCTTTAGTCATTTATGTATATATATTACAATAAAATTAATTTTTATTATACATGTACTAATACAACTTGCAATTTAAATTACAAGAAAAAAGTATTTCGGATCTCTGAACGTTCATTTGTGTACTTTTTCAATATAATTCACTTCGCGAATATAATCGTTTTTGATTATATAATAACTGATTTGTGTAAAAATAACAATAAGAAAGATATATAAATAAATTTATTGTTACCTAAATTCAAATTCAAATGTCAACGGTTAAAATGGCGTTGACAGTACCACTTCGCGGACAACTTCAGACTGTTGGGTACATTGTTCATAATTAAATGCAGTAATTCTAACAATTGAGCTTCAGAATTCATAGTGAGATTTTTTTCTTAGATATTGAAGTATAATATAGAAAATATTGGTATGAAATTCACATAACAAAATTAAATTTTCACTCACTTAATAAAGAAAGTTTAGAGATCAACAATATTTGTTATACTTTGAAATATTTCTTAACAATATGTGAAAAATCTATCAAATTAAAACAAGATACAATTTGTAAATATTAATTATGACTGAATATTTTCTATTCATATAATACACTAGATAATTCAAATCTACAATTAAATTAATTTGTGTGAAAAAAGCAATGAGAAAATTATTGTATAAATTTAGTACTTGAATTCAAAATTTAAATTTAAATGTTAACGGTTAAAATGGCGTTGACAGTACCAACTCGCGGACAACTTCAGTGTGTTGGGTACTTTGTTCAAAATTAAATGCAGTAATTTTAACATTTGAATTTCAGACATTGTTTTTAATTCATTTATATTTAAAATATAAAACAAAGTACAAATATTTTAATATATATATATATATATATATATTATATATTTTTTATTTAAATTATTATTTTATTATTTTAGGTGTGGAATGACAGCAGATTATTACTACAAACGTACAGAAGAGTACAAACCGATTTTGTATCGAGAAAATTTAGGAAAACATCAAGTGCCGATGATACATTCTGCAGTTTTAATTAATTTAAATCGTGTCTTAAGCGATAAGTTGACTTTTAATCCTGATAATTTGAAGAAATATTCTGGACCGGTCGATGATATTATTACTTTTGCTTATGCTGCAAACGTTAGTGGTGAGTAGAATAATAATAATAAATTTTATATATATATATATATATATATATATATATAATTAATTTTATTACATATATAAATCTGATTCAGTTTGCTCGTCAGTAGAGTTTCTTTTTCTTAAATTCATTTATTAAATTCGAATTTTTACTTTAGATTTCTAAACTTCTAATTTTTTTTAATTTCTTAAATTGCTTGGCAATAATGTCCTTTCTTCCTTTTTTTTTCAAAAAAAATTCTATTATATTTGCCAGTAGAGTTTCTTTTTTCACAAATAAACTTACTAAATATTAATTTATAATATAATTTCTAAGAAATTCCAATTTGCTCGTCAGTAGATTCCTTTTTCATAACAAATTTTCAAGGAATTACAATTTGCTTGTCAGTTAAATTTTTTTTATAATTAATTCTTTAGACATCAGAATTTGCTGGTTAGTAGAGTTCTTTTATTTATAATAAATTTTTCAGAAATTTCACAATTTGCTTGTCAGTAGAGTCCTTTTGCATCGTAAATTCTTAAAATATCCCGATTTGTTCGCCAGTAGAGTCCTTTTTCATAATAATGTAACAAATAACGCCATTGTAAACGCCATTGTAACAAATTTTTTTAAAAAAAATTGGTTTGCTCGTCGGTAGAGTCCATTGTAACAAATAATATTCTGAAAATCTCGATTTGCTTGTCACTAGAGTCCATTTTCATCAAAAATTCTTAAGATATCCCAATTTGCTCTACTGACAGTAGAGTCCCTTGTACCAAATTATTCCTTTAAAAAATTAATTTGCTCGTCAGTAGAGTTCTTTTTCATAAAAAATTCTTAAGATATCCCGATTTGCTTGCCAGTAGAGTCTCTTTTACAAATAATTTGATGAAAATTTCGATTTGCTCGTCAGTAGAGTCCTTTTTTATCGTAAATTCCTAAGATATCCCAATTTGCTCATCAGTAGAGTCCCTTGTACAAATAATACTCTCGAAATCTATAAGCTTTAAAATATCAAAATTGTTTGAAAGTGCTCACAGATAACACTATGATTTAAAATTTAAAATTATTTATATACATAATAATATAAAAACTAATTACATACGTTTTAGATTTATATGAGTACTTATTTGAATTATTAAATTAAATTCAATTCTAGAACTTTTAACCAATTTATAATTTTTACTTCTAGAGCTTTAAATTTAAATTTATATACATAATTATAAAATTCCCACACAAATATATATTTTAAAGAATAGGTACTTGTAATTTATAAAATGAGATATTATATTGAATTATGATTTTAATATTTTTTATTACATATTCAGACAAAACCAAATAATATATAGATATTCTAGATTATAACAATTAAATTTATAAATAAATATAATATTTATCGAATATTTTTATATTTCAGGTATTCCTCTAATTGTTTCGAACAAAGAACCTTTTGGGTATGTGATGGTGCCTTTAGAACAAGGTAATTTATTTATAACAATAGGTTATAAAATATTACATAATATATTGGTATTTTCTAATTATTTTAGTATCATATCATTTTATTTATTGCAGGTGACAGTTTGCAGCACGATTATATACAGTTGACAAATTTAAAACTACTCGTTTTGGGTGAAATGAAACCTCTATATGTCAACGAGTATTTACAACACTATATTGCATATCCACAAACGTAAGTTAATTATTATTAATTATTTAAATTTGCATAGTGTGTTACAAGCTTTAGCCTAAAGCCGCACACACACTTGACATTTTGTATATACGAGTTGTTTATAACTTCATATAGAGCCGGTAGAGTGTGGCGGAGGCTTTAGCGTTGTAGAGCGTGTTTCACACTTGAACTTTTGAATTAAAATGACATACACATAAAATATCAATACTTAATTAATTTATTATACGTTTTATGAGGCAAAACTAAAATTGAATTAAGAATTTTTTTAGGTTTAGGTATAAAAATCGTATTCTTTACTTTATTGCTTTTTAAAAATCATAGTTTATGTAAAATTAATTTTTGTATGTTTTTCATTAGCTCGTCAGTAGAGTCCCTTTTTTCTTAGATTTTACTAAAATTGCTAACAAGTTTAATTTGTTTGTCAGTAGAGTCCTAAATTATATTAAGAGTAAAATAGCGACTCTACTGGCAAGCAAATCGACTTTGAGGTAAATATTAGACGAGCATTGAGGGAAACAGGAACTCTACTGACGAGCAAATTAAATTGAGACTATTCTCACACGCTATATATAAAAATGCAAGTGTGGTAACGGCTTTACGATAAAGCGCGTTTCACACTGTACAATTTAAATAAGAATAAAATTACAATTTAAATGTTTTGTTTTCGAGTTTGTTCAAATTATCAACTGTCTAATTTAAAATGATTAAATTGACAGTACATATATATTGACAATAAATTATTATTTGAATAAATAAATTGATTAAAAAAATAAATTATTTGAATACGTAAAAGAACTCTACTGACAAGCAAATAAAAGATTATTTTACAAAACAGTTATCAGTAGACTTATCAGACAAGAAAGCAAATCTCTATTAGTTCAATTTGGAAAATTTAAAAGTTATTTTAGTAGAATGTCGTATTAGACAACAAAAGGACTCTACTGACGAGCAAAATTTGAGAAGAATTATTCAAATGTTAAGTTCAAAAAAATGAACTATATTAACAAACAAAAAATCTAAACAAAGTTAAATCTCTTTATTTAATATGAGAAAAGATGAAGAAGGAAGAAGGAACTCTACTGACGAGCAAATTATGTAACAAAAAAGTAATAAAAGGGACTCTACTGACAAGCAAATTAAGAAAAATGACTCTACTCTACCGAAGAAAACAAAAGGACTCTACTGACGAACAAGCTTAATTTTTCTTAACGTTTTTAATGTTTTTTCCTAATTATTTTGCTCGTCAGTAGAGTTCTTTTTTCTTGGTAAAGAGACTCTACTGACGAGGAAATTAGATTAAAAAATTCTAAAGAAATGTGAATTAAATGTTAAGGGAACAAAGGGGACTATACTGACGAACAAGCTTAATTTTTCTTAACGTTTTTAATGTTTTTCCTAATTATTCTGCTCGTCAGTAGAGTCCCTTTTTTCTAAGAATTTCATTAAAATTTTTAAAAAATATTATTTTAATTTGCTTTCACATTTTTTTTGCTTGATTGCTTGTCCCTTATTAATCGTCTAATCGTCATTAGATTCTTTTTTTTAATTCACTACTTTTCTAATTTATTTGCTCGTTAGTAGGTTTTTTAGATAAAAGTTAATGTTGCTCGTTAGTTTTTTAAAAAAAAAATCAGTAATTTTTTTAATTTTCATATTTTAATTTGCTCGTTAGTAGAGTTCCTTTTTATAAAATCATTTTATTAATTTTAAAAAAAAATTCAATTTGCTCGCCTTATAATTTTGAGTTTTCTAATTAATTTGCTTGTCAGTAGAGTCCTTTTTTATTTAATTTTGAAATTCATTTAGCTTGTCAGTAGAGTCTCTTTATCTTATTTCTGTTATTTATTAAATCTTTTATTATTTTTGTTTATTTGTTATATATTGTATTATTTTAAATATTTTAAATGTTATTTTATAATTTTTTCTATTTCTTTTTCAGGGATAAAATGGGTTTTGATGAAATCTACATGATAAACCTATTGAGAAGACCTGAAAGACGAGAAAGGATGAGATTGTGTTTTCAGGAACTCGGAATTAATGCAAAAACTGTTAATGCTGTCGACGGACGGTGAGTCTTTTTTATTTATTTTATATCTTTATATATATATATATATATATACTTGTCGAATTACACAAAACTATTTCGAATTACCTTTCGAATTGTTTCGGTTGAAAATGTACAAAAATTCCGTGTCGGTCTATGTTTTAAATTGCTAAGGTCACCTTTAGAACACTCGTATAAGGATCGAGCACGCAGCGTGTTAAGGATTTCGTTTGACAGTTTTCAGTTAAGTCTAGAGCGTGAGGTCGAGGCGTGAGATTCGGACGTTCATGATAGACTTTTTTGAAACATATTTGCATTGACGTATTTATATTAATATTTTATCAAATATTAATTGAAAAATTAGGAGAATTATTTTGAATCAAATATTTGAAAAGGTTTTAGTGGCATTTGTTGATAAATAATTATTTTTTCTTATATTATTTATATGTTAAACTCTTATTAGTAAAATATCAATAAATTGTATTGGTATAATTTATTTTTTAAAATAATAAACAAATTGAATATGATTTAACAATTTAATAATAAATAATGTCTTCGAATATAATAATTAAGTTCCATAATGTATTTTCTATTTCTCTACTCATTTGCATTGATTTGAATTATTTGCACTGAAGATGGGGTAAACTCAGACTCGAAACGTTCACACATTCAAGAAAATCCTATTTGCTCATTTGATGTCTTTTCAACTGATTCATTTTGTAACTGACAAAGCTGAAAAAAATGTGACTACAATAATATTCGTTTTGTTAATTTAATATCTTATTTTTCTTTTTTTAAATTTGCTCGTTAGTAGAGTTTCTTTTAACCTCGTTTTTTTAAAAAAATTTGCTCGTCAGTAGAGTCCTTTTTTATCTCATTTTTTTTTTAAATTTGCTCGTTAGTAGAGTTCTTCTTACTGTTAAGTTATAAATTTGCTCGACAGTAGAGTTCTTTTTACTGTTAAGTTTTAAATTTGCTCGTCAGTAGAGTTCTTTTTACTGTTAAGTTTTAAATTTGCTCGTCAGTAGAGTTCTTTTTACTGTTAAGTTTTAAATTTGCTCGTCAGTAGAGTTCTTTTTATTGTTATTTTTTAATTTGCTCGTCAGTAGAGTTTCTTTCTTATTTTTCATATTACCATAAGGCAAGTTGCAAACTTCTGAGGTTGAAAAAAATGTCACTAATCACAAAATTAAGTAAGTAAACATGAATAAACACCTCAAAAATAAAAATGAACGCTACTGACAAATCAAACGCAGCAAAGAATATTTAAATATCATTTTAGGAAGAAAGGACTCTACTGACGAGCAAAATTTTGTTAAGTATTATTTAACGATTATATTAGAATATAAAAGAAGCAAGATTAAAATGAAATGAGACCACTTATTAGTGAAAAGAAATTCTACTTTAGCAAATTACGAAAACAAATGAGAAAAGAACTCTACTGACGAGCAAATTTTGGAGAAAAAACGTACAAATATTATATTACAAAAACTCTCTCAACAAATTGATATCTAGAACTGTTAAATATCACAACTTTTGTATTTTTTGGAGTTTAGCGAAGAAACAAATCACATCTTCTCTTATATTTTATATTTTTTAACATTTATAATTCAAATTATATATTACAATTTATAATGAGTATTTACAACTTAACAATATCACTTTAAAATATTATAAATATATATAATAATACATATATAAAACAATTCTTATATTATATATAATATGACTTTTATAATATTTTATTACAATTTATAACATGGTGACTTTAAAATTGCCTTCACAATTTTGTAAATTATTATCATTCGAATTTATCAATTCAATGGCGTTAGTGTTGGAACAAATGTTAAAATTATTATTTTTAATTCTTGTTGCTCCGTTGTTTTGAGAAATTGATGGACGTTGATTTAGTTGTCTTTGGGATGATAGGCGGGAACTCCTCCTGAAAAATAACTTGATACAGTTGTACTTAATACTTAGTTGGAATATTATACAAAATGTCCAAAAGTTGCTTGTAGAAAGATGTCTCAAATCACTGTTTATAGTGACAATATATTTAATTGTTTAGAAACATCAGACGATTTATATTTAACGATATTTATTTAAATTTAAATTTGAATTTAAAGATGGCCGATGCCTTCTTATATGCAGTTATTTTGGAATACACATTGTGCCAGAACGTGTGGCAGCACATGTCACTTGTAACCAACTTCATTTATTAATTTAAGATGGCCGATGCAACGTTTCGTGCAGTAATTGCGAAAAGAGACATTGTGCCATAAAATGGCAGCCATGTTGCTTTTATTTTAATATAATATATATATTAACGCTTTATTTCATGTGAGTCGTTATGTACTGTCAACACTATTTTCAATCGAACAAATAATTGGTAGAGTTTTTTTTCTAAGATATCAAATCGATATTTAATTTATCAGTAGAGTCTCTTTTTAAGTTTTAACATCATCCATTATTATCTTGCTTGTCAGTAGAGTTCTTGTTATCTACTAGGTTAAAATTATTTTGATCGTTAGTAGAGTCCTAGTGGATCAAAATTAATTTTGCTCGTCAGTAGAGTCCCCTTTTTAATTTTCTGTTTAGATGTTCAATTAGTTTCTTAGTAGAGTCCCTTTTTTAATGTTTTATCTAGTTACTCAGTTTGCTTTTTAGTTTTTTGACTAAATATTTAATTTAGCTCGTCAGTAGAGTTCCATTCTTATTTTTTAAGTGGTTAATTTGTTTGCTCGTCAGTAGAGTCCCTTTTTAAATTTGTTTTATAGATAAAATAATCAGTTTGCTCGTAAGTACAGTTTTTTAAATTTTTTTTAAACAATTCGCTTGTCAGTAGAGTCCTTTTTTTCTATTACATCAAAATTAAAGTTTGTTCGTCAGTAGAGTCCTTTTCTAATTTTTTAGTCCAAAATTGTAGTTTGCTCGTCAGTAGAGTCCTTTTTTATTTTTCTAGATAAAAAATAAAGTTTGCTCGTCAGTAGAGTCCCTTTTTATTTTTCTAGATAAAAAATAAAGTTTGCTTTTTTTTTAATTTTCTAGATCAAAACGAAAATTTGCTTGCTAGTAGAGTTCCTTTATTAACAAAAAATTAATTAAAATTAATTTTGCTCGTCAGTAGAGTCCTTTATATATTTTCTAACTAAAAATGTTATTTGCTCGTCAGTAAAGTTCTTTTTTTATCTCCTAGATCAAAATTAAAGTTTGCTGGTCAGTAGAGTTTGTTTTAAAATTAAGTTTACGTGTCAGTAGAGTTCCTTTTTAATCTACTGGATCAAAATGAAGTTTGTTTGCCTTAATAGATTTACTTTTATTTTTTCGGTCGATTTTTAGTATGTTTGTCAGTAGAGTCCATTTTTCCAGGTCCCTGTTTGTTATTTGATAAAAATATTTTTCAGTTTGCACGTCAGTAGAGTTCTTCTCACTTCTCGTCACTAAAGTGCAATTTTTTCAACTGTTTTTTTTTTCAATTCTGCTTGTTAGTAAAGTTCCTTTTGAATAGTGAATATTTCAACCCTATTCACAATCTTATTATAAATCTATATAACTATAAATATAGTTTGCTTGTCAGTAGAGTTCTTTTTTAATTATATATAAATTCACGCTTTTTAGGTTTATTTGACATTGTTATATGTCATATTTGAATTATTATATTATACTTTTTATTATATTTAATTATAAATTGCACTATATTATTTAATGAAGTCACTAATTCGTTTGCTCGTCAGTAGAGTTTCTCTTTTATTTAAGTTTATTATTTTTATGCAGTAATTTCAAAACACAACATTGTGCTACGTAAGCATGAACGTAGCACCGAATGTCACTTGTAACCAACTTCATTTATTAAGCATATTGTGCCGTGTTGACAGTACGCACGGAGGGCGCGAATTTTAAATTTGACTTTGTAACGAATAATTGTTTCCACGTACAAAATAACGCATTTAATTGCAACAAAATAAATTCGAAAACTGTTACATTTGTTTAAGATAACGAATACTTGGTAGTTGTTTGTTTTTACAAAAAAGGTCAAATATTTGTTAAACAGTTTTACTTTTCTATGAGCTTTTTTAAAAAAGATGTTATACCTTATTTAGATTTTCTTCCGAATATTTTTATTAAATGGGCATTTTCTTCATTAGCAAATTACATGCGTATTGTTAAGTTTACCTGTTGTTGAGATGTGTATGTATAACAGTGCTGGTCCTGGTGAAATTAAATTCGTCGTTTCTCGAAATTGTTCGTCTGGGGGGTACACAGAAACACAGTGGCATGTATTGACTTGCTTGCTGGAAAAACAAATTAATAATTATATATATTTATATATATATATATATATATATATATATATATATATTTATTACTGCCCGATTCTAAATAACTCACAAAAATATTATACCTCTATATCTTATATATATATATATATATATATATATATATATATTCATTTATTTATTTATTTATTTATTTATTTGTACCTTTATCTCTTGCATCCTCGCCGCATATATTATAGGATTCACCAAAGTCTTCAAAATAATCAAATAATTCGCCACCACTGATATAATTGTTAATTTTATAGGATTTACTGTTTCTTTCCTGTATCTGCAATTATATAATAAAAATGCAATAATTTAATATAAAAATAATACTAAATTAACAATTTGTACTATCTATAATACAACTACTCTTCAACTATTATTATTGTTGACTGCTCTTAAATGAATTTTAATTGGACAAAACTGTTTAAATAAAATGTATTTTTTAAGTTTCGCGCGCTCGCTTTCAACTGTCAACACCGCGAATAATTGTTCGTAAGGTTACCGACTCTCGTACTAATTCATGAAGCACGATTTGAATGACTCGTACATTTATTTATTTAGTATATCTTATTCATTTTTTGTTTAATTAATTCATTCATTTAATTAATTATTTAATTTTATTTTTATTCATTTATTAAATTTATAATTTATATATTTATTTATTTAATTTTCTACCTTATTTTTGAATTAAAAATAAAAGTTCGCTCGGCAGTAGAGTCCTTTCTTAAATATTTTTTAGAACAAAATTAACTTTGTTAGTAGAGTCTCTTTTATCTTCTATTTTACAAATGTTTTACTCGTCAGTAGAGTCCTTTTACCAATATTCTAGATAAAAATCGAATTTGTTCGTCAGTAGAGCCCTTTTTTTTATATATTTCGGATAAAAATAGAGTTTGTTCGTCAGTAGAGTCTCTTTAAGTAATCTAGATGAAAATATGTTTGCTTGTCAGTAGAGTCCCTTTAATAAAATTGTGGATTAAAAACAAGTTTGCTGGTGGATTAAAAACAAGATCAAAATGGAGTTTGCTCGTCAGTAGAGTCCCTTTTTTAATTTTATAAACCAAAATGAAAGCTTTCTTGTCAGTAGAGTTCCTTTTGTATCTTCAGACCATCTTTGCTCGTCATAGGAGTTCCCTCTTTTATCTTCTAGATAAAAAAATTTGCTAGTGTTTCTTTTCAAATCTCTAATCGTTTAAATCAAAATTAAAGTCTGCTTGTAAGTAGAGTTCCTATTTTAATTTACTAGTATATTATTAAAGTTTTCTCCTAAGTAGAGTTCCTATTTTCATCTTTTAGATCTAAGTTTGCTCGTCAGTAGTCAGTAGAGGCCCATTTTTATCTTTTATGTCAAAATTAAATCTTGCTTTGTCAGTAGAGTCCCTTTTGAAATATGGCGGATCAAAATTAAAGTTTGCTTATCAGTAGAGTTATTTTTCAATATTTTAAATAAAAAATAAAGTTTGCTCGTCAGTAGAACATTCTTTTTCAATACTCTAGGTTGAAATGAAAATTTGCTCGTCAGTAAAGTCCTTATTTCATTTTTCCATAAAGTATAAGGCTTTGTCGTCAGTAGATTCCCTTCTTATCTTTTAGTCTAAAATTAAAGCTCGTTTGTAAAGTTAGTTATTAACATTCTAAAAATTGTTAAGTCAAAACTATTAATATTAAAATTCATAATTTAAATTTCGCGCTCTCGATTTCAACTGTCAATAACGCATGTTATGCTTTGTAGCCATCTTCGTATGCAATTAAATGCAGCAATTTTTTGTAAGAACAATTTGCACTATCTACTCTTCAACTACAGGGGTATACTTTATAATCGCAGAAATTATATTATCTTATGTTAAGGTAACATTAAATCTTATCTTATCTTATATTAACGTACATTCGAAACGAATGGTGCGAATGAAAAATCAAATTTACAAAAAGACACACACAAAGTAGTCTTTGAAATTCTTTCTTTCTTATCGTCTCGCCATTTGATAATCTGTCAAAGTAAACTTTGGTAATCCTCAAACGAGCCCTCGAGGGCTTCCTTTGGGGGCGTCTCGAAAAAGTCGTTTATTCATTATATATCTATTATTTATTAAACTCACAGACAGCCCTTTTGGTACATGTTAAAAGGACAATCACACCCTGTATACATTTGTTATATCTATTGTAATTTTTTAAAATATTTATATGGAAAAATCTCTTGTATTTCTTTTTTGAAATGAAATTTGAATTCACCTCGTTGAGACCTTTCATTTGATACCCCACATGCCTATATTTGAAGTAAAACTTCTTAACTCATATTTTGCTTATAGTTTGGCAACCCATTGGTTTACTTTTTATTATATCACTTATTTAACGTAACGTAACTTTTAAACTATTTGTCGTAGAGAAGTGAAATATTTGACAAATTTGTACAAAATTAAGCAATCTATAATACTGTCCATGAAACTGAGCTCCGCGGCAACTCGCTTTACAAGACTTGATATAAAATACAGAACCCTATTGCTGTAAA
The DNA here is from genome assembly GCF_003426905.1 of Ctenocephalides felis. Classification (NCBI taxonomy): domain Eukaryota; kingdom Metazoa; phylum Arthropoda; class Insecta; order Siphonaptera; family Pulicidae; genus Ctenocephalides; species Ctenocephalides felis. Next base: position 2,240,730 of record NW_020538040.1, on the reverse strand, counting down.
AAGTCTATTATTATGATATTATCATAAAGCTCGTCGAGACCTTTCATTTGATACCCCACATGCCTATATTTGAAGTAAAACTTCTTGACTCATATCTGAATACGTGTTTGGCAACCCATTGGTTTTCTTTTTATTTTTACTTGTAACTTTTGAACTATTTATCGTAGAGAAGTGAAATATTCGACAAATTTGTACAAAATTAAATAAACCATAATACTGACTATGAATCTAAGCTCTGCGGCAACTCGGTTTACAAGACTTGATATAAAATACGGGACTATATTGCTGTCAAAAGGTTATTATTATGATATTATTATAAAGCTCGTGGAGGCCTTTAATTTGATACCCCACATGCCTATATTTGAAGTAAAACTTCTTAACTCATATTTTGCTTATAGTTTGGCAACCCATTGGTTCACTTTTATTATATCACTTATTTAACGTAACGTAACTTTTAAACTATTTGTCGTAGAGGAGTGAAATATTCGACAAATTTGTGCAAAATTAAACAACCTATAATACTGTCTATATATGTAAGCTCTACGGCAACTCGGTTTACAAGTCTAGATATAAGATGCAGAACCCCAATGCTGTCAGAAGTTGATCACTATGATACTATTATAAAGCTTATCGAGACCTTTCATTTGATATCCCATATGTCTATATTTGAAGTAAAACTTCTTAACTCACATTTTGTTTATAGTTTGGCAACTCATTGGTTTACTTTTCATTATATCTCTTGTAACTTTTGAACCGTCTGTCCAAATTGAACGAAATATTCAGCAAAATTGTGCTAAACTAAATTATCTGTAATATGTTCTAGTAAAATTTCACTCTACAGCAACCTAGTATACTTTAGAATAGCAAAAATTGATATTAAAACGTAAATAATTCATGTGTACGAAACCCGATTGGTTTATTGATTCTGTTACTAAGATTTTTGAAGATAATACTCGTCGCGACCTTTCATTTGATACCCAACATGCCTATATTTGAAGTAAAACTTTTTAACTCACTTTTGACCCGCTGTACTATTTATTGTACAACTTATTCCCGTGCATTTGTTTATTAAATTGTTTGTAACTTTTAAACAAATCGTTTGACGCTAATGAAACATTCTACAAAAATGTTCTAAATTGAATTATCTATGCTTGTACTTAATATCAATCCTTAAATCAACACGGTATACTTTAAAACTGCAATAGAAACTAGAAAATTAGTAATGAATATTGGATATGTGTAATTGTACGGAACCCTGTCAGTCAGTTTTGGACGACACTGGTATATTTGGTTAGTGCTCGTCGAGACTTTTCATTTGATACCCCACATGTCTATGAAGTAAAATTGAAGTAAAACTTATTAACTCGCATTTGACCCGCTGTACTATTTGTAGTTCAGGACTTATTATACTCACAGGCAACCCCTTTCGCACTTGTAAAAAAGGACAATCACACCCGGTATGAGTCCTATTGCGTAACTGCCCAAAATCAGCATCGTTGTGTGTATGGCCTTTACGTTTTTGGCCATTTGCTGCTCTTGTCTGGTCCTAAAAACAAAGATAATTATTTGTAATGATTGGGAGAAGTGTTTATTAGTTTTTGGCAAAGGTAGGCCCAGCCGTTACGGAGGTACAGAGCTAAATGTACAAAAAAATGACAGTTTTTGAGTGAACTAAGCGTCCGATTTGAATGATCTAAAAAACTTTCTGCTTGTATTGACAAAACAATTGCTTTTGAGGATAAAAATTTAGTACGTCTTTTTTTTATTTTCCATGAAATATTTTTAAAATTGAGTAGTGTGATTAAGTAGAGTCTCTTTTTTAAATTCTAGATCACAACTGCAGGTTGCTTTTCAATTTTCACATCAAAATCAAAGTTGCTCGTCAGTAGAGTCCCTTTTCTGATATTCTAGATCAAAATTACGTTTGCTCGTCAGTAGATTTCCTTTTTAAGATAAAAATTAAGTTTGCTTTAGTATCTTTTATTTTTAAATTTTAGATCAAAATTAATGTTTGCTCGTCAGTAGAGTCCATTTTTTAGTATTCTAGATAAAAATCAAGTTTGCTCGTCACTCGAGTTCTTTTTTTCAATTTTCCAATTCTAAATAAAAATGAAATTGGCTCGTCAGTAGAGTTCCTTTTTGAAATTTTCTAGATAGAAATTAAAGTTTACTCGTCAGTAGAGTCCCATTTTAAAATAAAAATTAAGTTTGCTCGTCAGTAGAGTCCCTTTTTTGATATTCTAGATCAAAATTATGTTTGCTCGTCAGTAGCGTCCCTTTTTATTTAAAATAAAAATTAATTTTGCTCGTCAGTAGAGTCTCTCTTTTATCCTCTAAATTAAAATTAAGTATGCTTATCAGTAAAATCCCTTTTTGCTCCTCTAAATTTAAATCAAAGTTTGCTCGTCAGTAGAGTCTCTTTTTTGAAATTCTAGATTAAAATGATGTTTGCTCGTAAGTAGAGTCCCTTTTTTAATCTTCTAAATCTAAATCAAAGCTTATTTATCAGTAGAGTCCCTTTTTTTGTCATTAAGAGCAAATTAAATTTGTCTCTCTTAGATTTAAATAAAAGTTTGCTCGCCAGTTGAGTCTCTTTTTACATTAAAAATTGCTATTGTATTTTGCTCGTCAGTAGAGTCCTTTTTTTAATCTTCTAGTACAAAAATGAAATTTGGTCATCAGTAGAGTCCCTTTTAATCCTCTAAATCCAAATCAAAGTTTGCTTGTCAGTAGAGTCCCTTGTTACATAAAAATTGCTAAATTATTGTGCTTGTCAGTAGAGTCCTTTTCTAAAATAAAATAATAGTTTGCTTGTCAGTATAGTTCTTTTTTAATCTTCTTGTACAAAATTAATTTTGCTCGTCAGTAGAGTCCCTGTTTAATCTTTTAGATCAAATTAAACTTTTGCTCTTCAGTAGAGTTTCTTCTTTAAATTTTAATTTTCTTCTTACATTTTTTGTCAGTAGAGTCTTTTTTATGTTAAGATCAAAGCAAAGTTCGCTCGTCAGTAGAGTCCTTTTTTAGATTAAAAATCGAAATCTAAATTTGCTCGCCAGTAGAATCACTTTTTATTTTTGATAAAGATATATTATTTATTTTATCTATCTTGAATTGCAATTGCAGTAGAGTCCCTCTTGTAATTTACTACGTGACTTGCTCGCCAGTAGAGTCCCTTTTCTAAAATTATTCATATCAAATATTAGTTTGCTCGTTAAGTAGAGTCTCTTTTATTAATTTTTGAAATTTTCTAGATAAAAATTTACTCGTCAGTAGAGTCCTTTTTTTAATATTTTAGATAAAAATCGAGTTTGCTCGTCAGTAGAGTTCCTTTTGGAAATATTTTAGATAAAAACCAAGTTGCACGTCAGTAGAGTCTTTTTTTAAATATTTTAGATAAAAATCGAGTTTGCTCGTCAGTAGAGTCCCTTTTTTTATTTTCTAGATCAAAATTGAAGTTTGTTAGTCAGTAGAGTCCCTTTTTTATTTTCTAGATCAAAATTGAAGTTAGCTCGTCAGTAGAGTCCCTTTTTATTTTTAGATCAAAATTAGGTTTGCTCGTCGGTAGAGTCTTTTATAAACATTTTTTTTAAAATTTGTCACTACAGTTCTTTTTCAAACACATTTTCTTTGTTCGTTACTCTGTAGAGTCCCTTTTGAGAGAGAAATTTGAAAATGCCGCCGAGCTAAGCACAGTGCAAGTGAAAATGTCGCACAGAATTATTTGCAAATGCGTTTAGACTGTGACTATACGGGAGCACTTTTTCAATTTTGCGCAAATTAGGCAAATATTTTTTTTTTTGAAATTGAATTCGAAATGAAATGACGATTGTTAATGTTCTGGAAATAAATTAGATAGATTTATGATTTACATTTGATTTGCTCAGATATAACAAACAAGATAGTAAAAATAATGAAACAATTACAGTATTTGTAATAATACGTTTAAAATTCCTCGAATATTTCATTACGGTACGGGAAGTTCCAGCAATTTGCCTTAAGGCACGATGCCATACACCACTAGTTACCTTTGAGTCCTTTCCGTGTTCGTCTGCACATGATTCCTTGTGGCCATTTGCGAGAACATAAGCCTATTGGCCTGGTGCTGTTTTACCAGATAGGTTATGTGACAGTATACCAGGACCATCAGGATAAACGGTATTACTATCATTAAAGATATTATTAGACGGTAGTTGAGGTAGAGCATGAACCTGTAAAAAAAATAGAAATTTGAATTATTTCTGTACGATGAATAGTTTAAGAGATACAAATGATATAATAAAAAAGCGACCATTGAGTTCTGGGCACGGAGTCCAATGAGAGTTAAGAAGTTTTACTTCAAATATAGGCTTGTTGGGTATCAAATGAAAGGGCTCGACGAGCACTATACAAATATCTTAGTGACAGACTCAACAAGCTAAGAGGGTTTCGTACAAATTATCTAATGTCATGGTTTTGCTATTTTAAAGTATACCAAATTGCTGTTGAGTTTTGATACATCATAAAAAATTATAGAGCAATTAATTTAGAACAAATTTTCCGAATAAACCATTCTCTTCAGACAAACGGTTCAAAAGTTACAAGAGATTTATGAAAAAGACCAATGGGTTGCAGAACTCGGTGTCAAATATGAGTTAAGAAGTTTTACTTCAAATATAGTCATGTGAGGTATCGAATGAAAGGTCTCGACGAGCAGTAGACAAATATCTTAGTAACACACTCAACAAAGCGATAGGATGCCGTATTTTATAATTGTCAAGCATCTAGTAACAGTTTTTTTTCTTTTCACTGATGTTTTAAAGTAAAACGAGCTATTAAAGGACTTCAGATTATTAAACTGTATTTTACATCATGTAATTTTGTAAAAATTTGCTGAATATTTGTCTTGTCTACGACTAATAGTTCAAAAGATACAAGCAAAAGGATAAGTAATCGTGCAAACACATTGCAGAACTATAAATAGTACAGTGGGTCAAAAATGAGTTTAAAAGTTTTACTTCAAATATAGGCATGTGGGTATCAAATGAAAAGTCTGGACGAGCACTAACCAAATATACCAATGACGTCCAAAACTGACTGACAAGATTCTATATAATTACACATATCCAATATTCAAAACTAATTTTCTAGTTTCTATTGCAATTTTAAAGTATACCGAGTTGATTTAAGGATTGATATTAAGTACAAGCATAGATAATTTGATTTAGAACATTTTTGTGGAATGTTTCATTTGCGTCAAAGGATTTGTTCAAAAGTTACAAACAATTTAATAAATAAATGCACAGGAATGAGTTGCCGTACTATAAATAGTACAGCGAGTCAAGTGTGTGTTAAGAAGTTTTACTTCAAATATAGGCATGTTGGGTATCAAATGAAAGGTCTGGACGAGTACTATCCAAAAATCATTGTAACAGACTCAATAAACCTATAGGGTTTTGTACACATGAATTATTTACGTTTTAATATCAATTTTTGTTTCTTTAAAGTATACCAAGTTGCTGTAGAGTGAAATTTTACTAGAATATATTGTAATAATTTAATTTAGCACAATTTTGCTGAATATTTCGTGCTATTTGGACGAACGGTTCTAAAGTTACAAGAGATATAATAAAATGTCGACTAATGAGTTGTCAAAATAAAAACATGATATGAGTCAAGAAGTTTTACTTCAAATATAGGCATGTTGGGTATCAAATGAAAGGTCTCGACGAGCACTATAAAAATATCACGTCTTTTTATATTTAATATTATTTTGCTCGTAAGTAGAGTCCCTTTTTCTTTTTCTTTTTTATTTTGCTCGTCAGTAGAGTCCCTTTTTCTTTTTATTTTTCATTAGGCACATTTGCTTGTCAGTGAAGTCTTTTTTATCTTTAATATTGTTTTGCTCGTCAGTAGAGTTCCTTTTTTTTTATTTTTTTATTTTTATTTTGCTCGTCAGTAGAGTTCTTTTTTCTTTTGATTTTTTGATTTTTATTTTGCTCGTCAGTAGAGTCCTTTTTTCTTTTCATTTTTTGATTTTTTTTGTTCGTGAGTAGAGTCCCTTTTGTATTAGCACTTTCTGTAATACATTTTATGCATTTACGATTTTATTTTGCTCGTCAGTAGAGTTATTTTTTTATTCTCTTCAAATTTTGTTCCTCAGTAGAGTACTTTTTTAATCTCTTTCAATTTTGCTCGTCAGTAGAGTTCTTTTATTCCTCTCTTCAAAATTTGTTCCTCGAATATACTTCTCTCAGCAATAGTTTTGCCACTTACACCTAGTTTTCATATAACTACTCAATTTTGTACAAATTTGTCGAATATTTCACTTCTCTACGACAAATAGTTCAAAAGTTACAAGAGATAATAAAAAGTCGACCAATGGGTTGCAGCACTCGGGGTCAAATATGAGTTAAGAAGTTTTACTTCAAATATAGCCATGTGGGGTATCAAATGAAAGGTCTCGACGAGCACTATTGGATTATCATAGTCATGTTCACGTGACTGCAGTAGTGTTCTGTATTTTATTTTTAATCTTGTAAACCGAGTTGCCTAAAGCTTAGATTCATAAACAGTATTATAGAGTATTTAATTCTGTACAAATTTGCCGAATATTTCACTTCTCTACGACAACTAGTTCAAAAGTTACAAGAGATAATAAAAAGTAAACCAATGAGTTGCAGCGCCCGGGGTCAAACAAGAGTTAAGAAGTTTTACTTCGAATATAGGCATGTAGGGTATCAAATGAAAGGTCTCGACGAGCTTTACAATAATATCATGGAAATTGTCACGTGACAACAATAGGGTTCTGTATTTTATTTCTAGTCTTCTAACCGAGTTCCCGTAGAGATTAGATTCATATACAGTATCATAGATTATTTAATTTTGCACAAATTTGCCTGATATTTCACTTATCTACTATAAATAGTTCGAAAGATATAAGAGATATAATAAAAAATTCAAACGTTACAAGCGATAATAAAAAGTAGACCAATGGGTTGCAGCACTCGTGGTTAAGAAGTTAAATGCGAGGTAAGAAGTTTTGCTTCAAATATAGCCTTGTGGGGTATCAAATGAAAGGTCTCGACGAGCACTATAAGAATATCATAGTTTTGCCACTTACACCTAGTTTCATATAACTACTTACTTGTAATCACAATTCTTGACCATAAATCCGTCGCCTTCGTGAGAACTGAAGTAAGACAGGAAGAAAACAGGAGGCCACAGCCAGAGGAAGCACAAGGTGCAAGCAATGTGCCTAAGAGAGAGAATAAAATAAATAATATACAAAGATAAATATAAACTTGTGGTGTTTGGCATCGTGCCTTAAGGCAATTGCTGGAACTTCCCGTACCGTAATAAAACATTAACAATCGTCATTTCATTTCGAATTCAATTTCAAAAAAATAGTTTAGTTGCCTCTAATTTGCACAAAATTTAAAAAGTGCTGCCGTACAGTCACAGTCTAAACGCATTTGCAAATAATTCTGTGCGACATTTTCACTTATACTGCGCTTGACTTGGCGGCATTTTCACATTTTTCAATATTTTATTTATTATTATTGATTGCTGCTTGCTTATGAATAAATAAATAAATGCCATTTTGAAGAAAAAATTACGAAAATTAACCAAGCCAAGCACAGTCTCAGTGACGATCTGGTATAAATGTTTTTACGAGTGCATTTAGATTGTCACTTCACCGGAGCACTTTCAAATTTTATGTAAATTATTTATAAATATTACATTATGAGTTAAAAAATCGAAAATTGACCCACAGTCTAAGTGACAACGCGGTACAAATGTTTTCTTGAGTGCGTTTAGAATGTGACTGTACAGGTGCACTTTTCCAATTTTGAGAAAATTATTGAAGAAAAAGATGAAAAATGGTGCAGTCTAAGCACAGTCTAAGTAACGACCCGGTACAAATATATTTGCGGGTGCGTTTAGACTGTTACTGTACTGGAGCAATTTTCAAATTTAATATAAATTATTATAGAAATGCCATATTCAATAGAAAAATGATCCAAACTAGGCACAGTCTAAGAAACAACTGGTACAAAGTTATTTGGAAGGGTGTTTAGATTGTTACGGTACTGGAGCAATTTTCAAATTTTATGTAAATTATTTATAAAAATTACAGTTTGAGTTAAAAAATAAAACTAGTGGTGTATGGCATCGTGCCTTAAGGCAAATTGCTGGAACTGTCCGTACCGAAATGAAATGTTCGAGAAATTTTAAACGTTTTCAAATATATTATTACAAATACTGTGTAACGTTCATTATTTTTGCTATCTTGTTATATCTGATTGTGAGCAAATGAAATGAAAATTGAAAAAGTATTCCCGCATAGTCACAGTCTAAACGCATTTGCAAATAATTCTGTGCGACATTTTCACTTATACTGTGATTAGCTTGGCGGCATTTTCACATTTTTCAATAGTTTTCACAAAACTAAAATAAAATATTAAAAAGGACTTTACTGGCGAGCAGATTAAAAAAAATCAGACTGAAAGCTAATAAAGGGACCCTACTGGCGAGCAAACTAGATTTTTATCAAAAATATTTCAAAAAAGGACTCTACTGACAAGCAAATTGAAATTGTGCAAAATATTAGAGAAGAATATAAAAAAAATGCTAGGACAAAAAAGGACTCTACAGACGAGCAAAATATTAAAGAGAAATGTTTTTTAAAATTTTAAAATAAAAGTGTCAAGATAAAAAAGGGACTTTACTGACGAGAAAACTTTAAGTTTTATCTAGAATAATAAAAAATGGACTCTACTGTCGAGCAAACTTGATTTTTCTGTAGAATATTTCAGCGGCATTTTCACATTTTTCACATAATATATTTTCACAAAATTGGAAAAGTGCTCCAGTACATAAACAGTCTAAACGCACTTTGGGTAACGCATTTGTACTAGAGTGGCGCTTAGACTGTGCTGAATTTTTAACCCAAAATTACAAAAAAAATTTTTTTTTTTTCCAAAAGCAATTATTTTGTTGAGATTAAGATGTTTCGTTTACCTGTGAGTTAAGAAACTGGCATAGTGCAAAGGTCTCAGTATGCCCAAATAGTGGTTTCCTGCTAAGACTAGTAGGTGGCATACTGTGGTTATCACTCCGCCCAGACGTAGACTTTCTATTACTAGACTTGTGCAGGACGAGAAGGTTATGTTGAATATCTAAAAGAGAAAAAGATGACAAAGGCAATTGTTATATACAGATTTGTAGATAATTTTATTAGCTTTCTAACGATATATAATACTTATAACATATTTAATTAAATTTAAACAAAATATATATAAATGTAAACCACGAACATTTATTTATAATTTAAATCATTTTAAAATTGGCGCTACCAAGTGTCCATGTTGGATTCGGAACTGTCAAGTAGACATTTTGAATTTGCAACTGTCAATGCGAGTAAAAGAAATTTTAAACTGAAACAATCTGGACGCCTTACGATGGTGTTGATTTCAAAGTTTAGCGAATTATTTTTGCATAATTTTGTTCCAGCACTTACAAATTGTTATATACATATTAATAATTAGTTTTATCTATTTTTAAACAATATATTATAATATACAAGAGTGCAGATGAATTTTAACAAAATAGTGCTAAACATATAAAAATATAACTAATGGCTAACTAAATTTTAAATTTCACAAATTTGTAATATTTAATTTTGTTTCAAAAGTTTTTAGACGTTATATACAGATTTATAGATAATTTTATCAGCTTTACAACAATATATAATATTATTGTTATATTTTAATTTTGTATAATGAAATAATACTGGATATAATAAAGCGCAACCGGTGAAACTAATGATATAAAATGACACTTCATTGTTTGCAAATATTTTGTAAATATTTTTGTTCGAAAAATGATAAAGTGTAATATACAGAGTTGTAGATAATTTTATTAGCTTTTCAACGATATATAATAACATAAATGCGCTAGAATAAATTTTTGCAATATAAACTTAAATATAAAAAAACTTAACCGATAAAATCCACAAATGGCTAACTAAATTTTAAACTTCATGTGTTTTTCTTATTTAAATGTATCTTATGTAAATGATGTCAATAAAAATAGGACTTTTTTTATAGTACAGTAGATTTCGTTAGTATTTAAAATGCGATTTCTCGATATCTAGTTGTCCAATTTGGATAATTCAAAAAGTAATCGATGTGTATGAATGATGTTCACCGATTTTGATATTTTTATAGAGATTGGGCAAGACATTTTTTTATAGTAAACCAAATTATGTTTTTATGTAACTTATAATAAAAGTTTGCTCGTCAGTAGAGTCCTTTTTTATTTTCCATTAAAGATTAGAAAATTAAAAAAGGGACTCTACTAACGAGCAAGTTTTAATTTTGATCTAGAAAATTAAAAAAGTGACTCTACTGCCGAGCAAAAGTTTAATTTTGTACTAGAAAATGAAAAAAAGGGACGCTACTGATGAGCAAATTTTAATTTTAATCTAAAATATTTAGAAAGGGATTCTACTGACGAGCAAACTTTAGTTTTGATTTAGAAAATTTAATAAAGGGACTCTACTGACGAGCAAACTTAGAAGTAAAATTTTAAATTATCTGGATGTAATTTATAGTTAAAATATAATAGAAAAAAAAATGAAAATAATATAGACATAGAATAATTTGTAGATTGCAAGGAAAAGAAACTCTACTGACGATTAAATTAAATACAGAATTATAAGATAACATGGGACTCTACTGTCGAACAAATTTATGATTGATTTAGTACAAAAAAGGGACACCACTGATGAACAAATTAAATTACAAACTGAAAAGCCAAAGTGAACTTACTTAACGAGCGAATTAATTATTGAATTGGAAGACAAAGAAGGGACACTACTGACGAGCAAACTTTAATTTTGATCTAGAAAATTAAAAAGGACTCTACTGACGAGCGAACTTTAAATTTTGTACTAGAAAATTAAAAAAGGACTCTACTGACGAGCAAACTTTTTTCTGATCTAGGATATTGAAAAGAGGGAACTCTACTGACGAACAAATTTTAATTTTGACCTAGAAAATTAAAAAAGAGACTCTACTGACAAGTAAACTTTAATTTTATTCTAGAAAATTAAATAGGGACTCTACTGACGACTAGACTTTAATGTCGTCCTAGAATATTAAAAAAGCGACTCTACTGACGAGCAAACTTTAATTCTGATCTAGAAATTTGAAAAAGGGACTCTACTGACGAGCAATCAAAAGATCAAATATGAGTTAGGAAATTTTACTTCAAATATAGGCATGTTGGGTATCAAATGAAAGGTCTCGAAGAGCACTATACGATTTTCATAGTGACGGCTCGAATGAACTAATAGAGTTACGTACAAAACAATTTATTTAGTTTTTAATATAAGTTTTTAATGTTATCTAGATATATTTATTTAATTTATATATATTTAATGTTATTTATATATATTATCTAGAATATTGAAAAAAAAGGGAGTCTACTGACGAGCAAATATATTTTCTCATTACTTTTGGTACTTTTCCTCTTACCTGTGGTAAAAAACTGTTGATAACCAAACCAACCCCCAACAAAGCCGACGAATAGGCATCAGCCGATGCCAGGCTCAGGCTGATTTGCAAAGTCCTGGAAATTGCATTTTTCCTGATGTACCTGGCACACCATAACATAGTTATGTTGATCACAACCGATAAAAAACACAAAATCAACATCGGTGGAATGGCGTAGAGGTAGATGGCATGCTGAAAGACAAAAATTGAATTAAATAAAATCATATATTAAATTAAATATCTTTTAAAATACATAATTTTATCTATTTATAAAGTGTAAATTCAAATTCAAATGTTAACGGTCGAAAAGTGTTGACAGTACCCACCCGCGGACAACTTCATGTGTGTTGGGTACATTGTTCAAAATTAAATGCAGTAATTTCAAAACATTTTATATACAAATTATAATAAGTTATTTAGCATATACAGAGCGTCTTTTTGTGACGACAATGTTTCGGAGGTATTCAAAAAAAATTGTAAAATAAATATTGTGCTTTTAGAATGCTTAAACACATTTAAAATTTAATATTTATTTAATTATTTTCGAGTTCATAACTTGATAAGGTTTTCTAATTTTTTTTTCGTTTTTAAATACGTTGTTAATAAAGTTTAATACATTAGTTGATAAATTGATGTATTTGTTAACTTAAAATAACTAAAATATCGCTGTTTACATAGAACATGCATGATGCATGCCCTAAAAATGCCTAAATTAATTTTATTATATATGAATAAGCCACATTTTCCAGGCCTATAATATTTTACAACGTTTGTTTATACCATAAACTTTATAAACTATATCTTAATAATTAAGAAGAAAAGGCCCGGCTGGTCTTTACCAATGATTCTCATTTTATAATCTTATTTTATAATTACTTTATAATGACTTGTTAATAAAATTAGTTTTATCGCTTGTACTTCTTTATATACACATTTATTTTATTATAAATAATTTAAATATAACAATTTTATTATATATTGTTCAAAAATATATTATAGTTGATGGTGATAAAAACATAAACATTGTAAATTCAAATTCAAATGTTAACGGTAAAAAAAGTGTTGACAGTACCAAACCGCGGCTAAGTTCATGCTGTTGGGTATTTTGTTCAAAATTAAATGCAGTGATTTCAAAACATTTTATATACAAATTATAATAAGTTGTTTTGCTGCATTTAATATGTATGTAGTTTCATCGGTTGCACGTTTATTTTGTTAAACAAAGTTAAAATATAACAATAGTGTTATATATTGTTAGAAAGCTAATAAAATTGTCTACAAATCTGTATATAATGTTTAATAACTTTTCAAACAAAATTTTGCAAGAAACATGTGTGAAGTTAAAAATTTAGTTAGCATTATTGGTGGTTTTAGTGGTTACATCTTTTATATTTACGCTTATATGGCTAAAATTTGTGATACAACATTTATGTTATTATATATCGTTAAAAAGCTCATAAAATTATCTACAAATCTGTGTATAACGTTTGTTACGTTTCAAACAAAATTAAATAAGAAAAAAATTATGAAGTTTAAAATTTAGTTAGTCATTGGTGGATTTCATGGGTTACATTTTTTTTATTTACGTTTATATTGCTAAAATTTGTTCCAAATTTTATATGTTATCATATATCGTTAAAAAGCCAAATCCATATCTACAAATCTATATATAACGTTTCATATCTTTTATTTATTTATCTACAACTCTGTATATAACGTTTTGAAACTTTTCAAATAAAATTAAATGCGAATACGAAAAATCAGTAAAATTTAGTATTTAATTATTAGTCTTTACTAGATTTTGTTGGTTACATTTTTTTAGATTTTGGTAAATTTTCTTAATAATTTGTTGAAATCATATCGTATCATATATCATTGCAAAGGTAATGAAACTATCTACAACTCTGTATTATTACACTTTATCACGTTTCGAACAAAATTATTTACAAAATATTTCTAAACTGCCATTTTATATTATTTTGCCATTTTATATTATTAGTTTCATCGGCTGCACTTTTTTACATCCACGTTTATTTTGTTAAACAAAATATAAATATAACAATAGTATTATATATTGTTAGAAAGCTAATAAAGTTATCTACAAATCTGTATTTAAAGTTTTATAACTTTGCGAACAAAATTTAATAAGAAAAATTTGCGAAGTTTAAAATTTAGTTAGCCATTGGTTACATTTTTATATATTTAGCACTATTCTGTTAAAATTTATCTTTGTACTTATGTATTACTATATATTGTTAAAAACTAGATAAAATTATTTACAAAGTTTAAGTTATAAATGAATGTTCGTGGTTTATATTCCTATTTATTTTATTTAAATTCATTTAAATATATTATAAGTATTATATATCGTTAAAAAGCTAATAAAATTATCTACAAATCTGTGTATAACATTTGAAAACTTTTCTAAAGAAATTTAGTAAGAAAACTTCGCGAATTCTAAAAGTTAGCATATAGTTAATAAAAATATTTACTTATTCGCAACATATTTTATATACTTAATTTACAACAAAAATATATTTTTCTAAATAAACTGATAATTAAATATCACATTCATAATAATTATATTTAAAATGTTGACAATGCAAAAACAAAAATGTCCACTTGACAGTTCCGAATTCAACATGGACGCTTGACAGCGCCAATTTTAAAATAGTTCGAGTTATAAATAAATGTTCGTGGTTTATATTTATATTTATTTTGTTTAAATTTAAGTAATTATATTATAAGTATTATATATCGTTAGAAAGCTAATAAAATTCTCTTCAAATCTGTATATGGCGTTTAAAAACTTTTAGAACAAAATTGTCTAGGAAAAATGATTAAATTTTGAATTTGCAATTTATATCTGGCGAAATCTTTATTAGGTATTTAAATTTAACTTTACCCTGGTATATTGTAATTCAAAATTTACTGCATTTAACGACACTTAATCAAAATAATTAATTAATTAAAAATGATTAATTTATTAAAAATGATTTTTTTACTTATGCTGACTTACTATTAAGACTTTTAGGTCTTCCAAGTCTTGGTTTATGGTTAGATTTTGGTCCAAAAATGTTGCATTTGTTGGGAAAATATCTTGGTAGTCTTCGAATGTGTAGTTGTCCATTGTTTTTGAAGATTTTTTCAAAATTTTGGCGGTGTTTTTTTAATGGTTTGCTGGATGATGTGGTGGTTCTCTAGGTTTGACCATTGTTTCTAGAATCTGAAATAAAGACCAGAATTTTTTTTATTAATACAATTACATTAATAAAAGTTTTTTTTTGAAAATATTAATTGGATTTTTCGTATACTATATTCGTATTAAAATACGAAATGAAAATACAATGTATATTTTTACATGTGACACCACGACGACAAATATATTTTTTATTCCAGAGGTGACGAGATGTAATAAAAAGCGAAATTGTCACGTAATATGCATATATATGCGTCACGTACTATAAAAGTGGCATTGTATGAGAAAAGGGAAGGAAAGTTTATTTTTAGAAACGTTTTTTTTGCTGATGAAGTGTGTAAACCACACAATTTAAAATAGACTCAAATACAAATTTAAAATTAATAATAATTTAATCTCATTAAATATTTCTGCTTTAAAAACTTACGAAGGAAACTATTTCAAAGTTTGTGAGGACTGTACTGACGAGCAAGATGCTAATAACAATGCTTAAGATTATAATAATATAGTTAATTTTAGAAACATTAATATTATATTGTAAATTCAAATTCAAATGTTAACGGTTAAAAAAGAGTTGACAGTATCAACCGTGTACATTGTACAACTTCATGTGTGTTGGGTACATTGTTCAAAATTAAATGCAGTAATTTCAAAACATTTTATATACAAATTATATATAAGTTGTTTTGCTGCATTCGATATGTGTGTTAGTTTCATCGGTTTCACGTTTATTTTGTTATATAAAATTAAAATATAACAATAGTATTATATATTGTTAGAGAGTCAATAAAATTGTCTACAAATGTGTATAAATATATATGTATAAACGTATGTATATATGTATATTTATATATGCAAGTGACGTAAATTCGGGATGACTTGCAGGGCATTACATATTAATGTCCTTCTTTCTGAACTTTCGTTTCGAGTTAAGAAAAATGTTAGACGAAAAGTGGTCGTGTACTTCTACGTCGAGGATAAATTATTTATGCACACGTGTATGCATATATATATATATATATATATATATATGTACACATACATATATATATATATATATATATATATATATAATTTTCGTGTCACGGTGTTGTTCCCATCTTAAAGTTTTTTTTTAGGTATTTTTGGCGGTCATTGCAAATAAGTTTTTTTTTTCATTTTTTTTTTCAAATAATATCTATTATAAAATTTAATTTATTTTATTTTTTATTGACTTTATTTAATATTTATAATAATATTTATTATAATAAAACTTAAATTTCTAAGTAAAATCATACACTAAAGTCGTTGTCATTATACGAACAAATAAATAAATATAATCGACTAAACAAACTTTCAATTCCTACTAATAAAGATAAGAGTATTAATTTCATCGTTAAATGCAGTTAAAATGGCCGAAGCACAATGTACCCGGCCATGCAGTAACAACGTTTACTTCACACTAGTCAATTCGTCATTAGTTGGCGGCCATATTGTTTGTAACAAACGTCAAACGTCGCCATGACAACGCCGTTGACAGTTGAACTGTCAACGACAATTAATTTGAATTTAAGAAATTAAACAAGATTTAATAAACAAAAGTAAATTTAGAAATAAAATCACGTATGCCTAGACATTTTTTTATACATGTATGTGGAAATAAATTTATGTCGTATCAATGGAATTTATTTGTCCATTGTGCGGTGTTTGGTCTTTTTTATATATTTTTTTTTCAATGCAATTCTATTTGTTTTTATCCAATATGTCACGAACATATGCATGTATGCATGTCTAGCCTCTTTGTGAAATGCAAATAGAATTCAGTTTAATTAGATTCGACATTTTTTTTGCTAAACTATATATATATATATATATATATAACAAATATATAATATATATATATATATATATATATATATGTATAATAATTATACACAAGTATAAAGAGAAAGAGCTATCTAATTAGGAAAATTAAAATTTTCACTTTCCGCTACATTTAACTCACAAAGAAGCACTCAGAAATGAAAAATGAAGTTATTTAATGAAAGAGTTCATTAGGGGTTGTAGTAATGTATATAATTATATGTATATATATATATATATATATAATATATAAGAAAAATATGTAATTTCTTTTTAAAAGTTGAAGAAAATGTGAAAATTTTAAATTTAGTTAGCCTTTGGTAGATTTCTTTAGTTACATTTTTTTTTGCGTCTATATTGCTAAAATTTGTTTTGCAACATATATATTATTATATATTATTATAAAGATAATAAAATTATCTACAACTATGTATTTAGCAATTTATCATGTTTCGAACAAAATTATAAACAAAATATTTTCAAACTTTGAAATCAAAATGTCTTGTCATCTTGTAATATTAATTTCAGCGGTTGCACTTTTTTATATCCACATTTATATTTATCATAAATAATTACAGTATAACAATAGTGTTATATATCATTAAACAGCTAAAAAAAATATCTACAAATCTGTATATAACGTTTCATAACTTTTCAAACAAAATTAAATAAGAAAAGTCTGTGAAATTTAAAATTTAGTTAGACATTTAAATTTATTTGTTTCATTTTTTCATATTTAGCTTTATAGTAATGAAATTCATCTTCATGATTATTTATACTGATATATTGTTAAAAAGTACACAAAATTATCTATAAATCTGTATATAACAAATTGTATACGTCGGAAGAAACTTATGCAAAAATAATTCATTAAACTTTAAAATTAACACAATCGTAAGGCGTCCACATTGCTTTTATTTACAACGCTTTAGTTTACATTTATATTCATTTTGTTTAAATTTAATTAAATACATCTAACAATATTATACATTATTAGAAAGCTAATTAAATTTGCTATAATTACGTATATAACAATATACAAGTCTTAGAACAAAATTATCTAGAAAACATGATTAAACTTTGAACTCGCACACCTTAAAATTTGTAAACTGAGACTTCACAATCTTTTCATATATTCGATATTTAAATAAACAACTTCACTCGGGTACAATGTTCATTCAAAATTAACTGCATTTAACGGCTTATAAAAATTGCAACTTCACTCGGCACAATGTGCATTCGCCATTTTGCTGCACATAATGCCAATGTGCAATATTGTATGAATTATTCTGCAAATTACCGGATTAAAATTAGATTTTATAGAATTTATCCATAACAATAATAATAAATATAATTTATTATTATCGATGTTTATAATTTTAAAAATAT
This sequence comes from Ctenocephalides felis, assembly GCF_003426905.1. Lineage (NCBI taxonomy): Eukaryota > Metazoa > Arthropoda > Insecta > Siphonaptera > Pulicidae > Ctenocephalides > Ctenocephalides felis. The sequence goes on along the minus strand of NW_020538040.1, from coordinate 2,222,763 downwards.
CTTTGGTATATAAAATTACGTGCCATAAAATCGTGGGTGTGCTTGTATTTATTAATGTGTCTATATCTTATTCAAAAGACGTTTTGTGCTTAATATAAGCTATCAAGAAGTTGATAACGACTTGTAAACAGCCATTAAATTTTAACAACGTGTCGTTTTAGCAATAAAGGTCTTATAACATCTTTTATATATATATATATATATATATATATATATATATATATATATATATATGTCTGTTTATCATATGAAGATGAAAAATGATGCAAGTCACAATCTCTCTCATGTCAAGAAATAAGAAAAATGGTAACGATGATGACCAAGTTATATGAAAACATATTAATCTTATCATTCTTTATTAGATTTATTTATTTATAAGCAAGCCGTAATTAATAATAATCATTATTATTTAAAAAAAATATAGTTTGCGATAAAAATATGGTAGTATATAAAACGTTTTTGTTAGGATATAATAATTTTTTTCTGAAAATCGTGTTTTACTCGTCGAGACCTTTCAAATGATACCCAACAAGCCATAAAACATGTCTTAAGATTTTTGAAGTAAAACTTCTTTAGACTAACTTTGCTTTCTGCTGTAAAAACATTAGAAATAACTGATTTTTACATACAATTATATTTAAAAATCACTTTCTAGTTCATGACGTGTAGTTTATTTTATATGTTATATATAATCTAGATTATATAATGTAGAAAATGATCTAATTATTAATTCCAATAACTCCGGTGGAAATCTGATAAGCTCTCCGGATAGACAGGATGTCAGTTCGCCCGGAACAAGTTACTGGAAACTTTATCTTTTATATTTAATGAAAAAGTTTTATAATAACTCCTCCGGCAACGAAATAGTTTTAATCCGGGTAATTTGCAGAATAATTCATACAATATTGACATTTTGGCATTATGTGCAGCAAAATGGCGAATGCACATTGTGCCGAGTGAAGTTGCAATTGTTATAAGTCGTTAAATGCAGTTAATTTTCGAATGAACATTGTACCCGAGTGAAGTTGTTGTATTCAAATATAGAATATATGAAAAGATTGTGAAGTCTCAGTTTACAAATTTTAAGTTGTGCGAGTTCAAAGTTTGATCATGTTTTCTAAATAATTTTGTTCCAAGACTTGTATATTGTTATATACGTAATTATAGCCAATTTAATTAGCTTTCTAATGATATAATATTGTTAATATGTTTAATTAAATTTAAACAAAATGAATATAAATGTAAACTAAAGCGTTGCAAATAAAAGCAATATGGACGCCTTACGATGTTGTTAATTTCAAAGTTTAACGAATTATTATTGCGTAAGTTTGTTCCGACGTTTACAAATTGTTGTATACAGATTTATAGCTAATTTTATCTACTTCATGACAAAATATTAATATCATAACCATAAAAAGATGAATTTGTTACAATATTGCTAAATTTAATAATGTGTAACTAATGACATCCACCAATGCTAATTCAACTTTAATGGTTTTAAATTTCACATATTTTTCTTATTTAATTTTGTGTGAAAAGTTATTAAACATTATATACAGATTTATAGACAATTTTATCAGCTTTCTAACGATATATAGTAATATATTTGTTTTATAACAAATTTTAGCAATATGAAGGTAAATATAAAGGAAACCGTTGTTTTTGTAAATAAAATGACATACGTATATAGTTTTTTCAAATTAAAATAAATTATCGTGTCGTATCGACAGAATATATATTTTTTACATATTTTTTTACAGACGAATAAATTCAATTATGCGTTTTTATAAATTGTTTTTTAGCGAATATGTCACAAACGTACATCCTTTGACGTTTTTAGTATTAATATTAAACGTGAGGTAAATTATATTATTCTAATAATACGTTTATATATATATATATATATATATCAATATTTATTTTACAAAATCACTTCATCTTTGCTTGTCAAATTCCATTTGTAAATCCTTCATTCATCATTCATCCTTTATTTTACTCAATTTATTAATCCCACTTCTCTTTTCATAAAATTTTAAGTCATTTCATTTCGACTTGGCTTGTTTTGATATTTTTGGGATTTATGATAATCCTTCAAAACAGGAATATATATATATATATATATATATATATAATATATAATATAAATTTTATCGCATGTTTTCCAGTAAAATCTCTCTCGATTCTAAATCAATCAATCAAGGTTCTTCTGACAAGTTTAAAAAAAAAAAGCATAATCGTTATAACACACTTTATATATACTTAGATACACTTGTATAATATAATATATATATATATATATATCTATATATATTATATCATATATATATCATATATATGAGAGGATATATTGAATGATTAGAATGATTTGTTTCACGGTTTCTCTCTCATTTTATCACGAACTCGAAATAACTTATTGCTTACACGAAAATGCTTTCGCCGAAATTCCTTCAGACGATTTCTTACAGAATTTCACAAATTGAGCGATGAGGTTATTATATATATATATATATATATATATATATATATATATAACAAAAACCTTATTACATATATGCTAAATATCATGCATTAACAATTTCAATTAACTTTATACATTTTCAATACTCTCCTTCACATTTTTCTAGTTTTCAATATTTGAATTCAAACGATCATACAATTGTGCAAACTTCACACTCGATTGAATTCAAACTATCAACGCCGCCATCTTAACAAAATGTTAAATGCAGTTAAAATGTCAACGCAACATTGTGCACGAGTAAAATATAAATCACTGATAATTAATTAATTCGATATAATAAATTAATTTAGTAAATAAATTAAATTACTATGCACCATTTATCAATTTCCCCAATAGGTCATTTAGGAAAACTTGTGTGTTTGTGATAAATCTCAATATTATGATAATGTAATAGTGATAAATATATTCTATCTCGTCGTAGGTGGAGAGATCGTTTCTCTTATTTGTCTGATATGACACATTTGGGATTCTTTTAACAAAAATGACGTGTGATAAATTGTTTGACTTTTGGAATCTTCAAAAGTTATTTATATAGCAGAAAAATACTTTGAGTTTGTATCTATTCAAAAAATATAAATAAAGTTGTTTAATTATTATTTTATACCGATTTGAATGATCTAAAAAACTTTCTGCTTGTATTGACAAAAATTTGAGGATAAAAAATTATTACATATTTTTTTATTTTCCATAAAATATTTTTGTAATTTTGGATTATATTCAAAAAATCACACAAGCTCAGCACAGTCTAAGCGCCACTCTGGTACAAATGTTTACCCGAGTGCGTTTAGACTGTTTATGTTCCGGAGCACTTTTTCCAATTTTCGTGAAAACTATTGAAAAATGTGAAAATGCCGCCGAGCTAAGCACAGTGTAAGTGAAATTGTCGCACAGAATTATTTGCAAGACTGTGACTATGCGGGAGCACTTTTTCAATTTTGTGCAAATTAGGCTACTATTTTTTTTTTTTAAATTGAATTCGAAATGAAATGCCGATTGTTAATGTTCTGGAGATAAATTGATTTATTTATAATTTACATTTGATTTGCACAGATATAACAAGATAGCAAGAATATGAATGAAAGTTACAGTATTTGTAATAGTATACTCTACTGACGAGCAAAATTATAATAAATGTTAGAAATTAAAATATATCGAAATATGTATGTATTTATATTTGTGTATAATTTCTCATTTCCGCGTGAAAGTTTCTTAAGCAAAAAATCTTCGAGAACAAAGTTGTTTGGCTGAAAACTTTCTAAAGTTTCTTCGTTGGAAAGCACAACTTTACAAAGGCTCTCCAGTCTCCACCTTACACTTTTTTTTCTTATTATTATGAAATTAATTGTATGAAACCATTAATTAGAGCACTCAAAGAGTTCTAAAGATATTTGTTTTTGAGATACATAATTAAAAAACTCTTTTATTTTAAATTAATCATTACTTATTATCATTTCGTACAAAAGTAATAATCGCGATTGAATCGAAATAAATGACGTAAATTATTAGAATAAATCGTGTTTCATTCGACATAAATAACGTATTATTATTAAATTCTTATTATTAATATTAAATCAAATTCATTGTATTTAATTTTTTTTACTATTTAAGTTCGAATAATAGTCAATTTTATATTTTATTTCGAGTACAATGTCTAATTTGAATTTTGACTGCATTTAAAACAGTTGACAGTTTTCATTCATTCGAGAGTTGAGAGTGAAGTTCGACAATTGTTATAACCGTTTGAATTCAAATATTGAAATCTAGTAACTTCTTATTATATTATCATAATATTGAGATTTATTAGAAACACACAATTCCTATTATTTATTATTACTAATTCTGTTACAATAATTGTCATTATATTTTTATTTTGAGCATAATAATTGATTCTACATTTTGACTCCATTTAAAACAGTTGACAGTTTTAATTCACTCGAGCGTGAAGTTCGCCATTTTACAACCGTTTGAAATCAAATATTGAAAATGGATACTTAGATATAATATATTAATTTTTATATTATTAAATTGTTTTTATTTATTCATTGCGCTTATAATTGATTAAAACTATTTTTAATACATCTATATTTAATTTTTCAATAAAATAGCCAATGATTTATATTTAATTTTGAGCTCAATGGAAGAAGACATTTTGACTGCATTTAAAACAGTTGATAGTTTTAATTTACTCGAGAGTGAAGTTTGCACAATTGTTATAACCGTTTGAATTCAAATATTGAAATATGTTGATTTACATATTACAATGAAAGTACACACATAAATTATATGGACGTTTGAGACTCTTATCTTATAAAAAAGGGACTCTACTGACGAGCAAAATGAACCGAGTATTATATTGCAAAATATTTTGATAATTTGGAGCGTTAAAAGTAAAAAACGAACTCTACTGATAAAAACGTGAAGCTCAAGATATATGTAGAAATATAGTTGTATTAGTTTTTGATTATTTTATATGAATACACATAAATATATGTATATTATATATATTTGTGTATAATTTCTTATTTCCCCGTGAAACTTTCTTAAGCAAAAATCAAGAACTAAGTTTTTGGCTGAAAACTTTCTAAAGTTTCCGCCTCTCGGCTGTTCTTTTGTAAAGCACAACTTTACAACTTTACAAAATCTTTTACAATGCCATGAACGATATCAAATATATTTTAAAATCGCTTCACATTATTATTATTAGTACGAAACAATTAATTAGGGCATATGAAATATGAGGATAAGTCTAAAGATATTTGTAAAATATATTGTGGGAATCAAAGAGGCCATGATTTTTTATAAAAAAATAATTCATGTTATGTCATAATTCATGTCATTGTATAGTTTTGATAATATTTTTAATTCATTTTGATAAAACATAGAAATATCTTTCTACTAATATTTATATAAATATACTATATTTCCTTTTTAAATTAATCATCACTCAATATTCTAATAAATACCAAAAATAACTAGTTGGTTTGGTATTTAGCCTTGAGGCAAGTTACATGAACTTCCCGAAATGTGTAAATAATCGACTTAATTAAAAAAAATGTGTAAATAATATACTTCATTAATCCTACTTAAAAAAAAACGATAATAATTTTAGCAAACTTTGACGAATTTTTTAAAATTAAACTACTTGTTGTAAGGCCGTAATATTACAGTAAGTTCTATAAGACCATGATGTATATCGCCAAAAAAAGTTCCATGAAAAACGGCTTATTTTTTTTTTAACAGTTAATTACAAGAAAACGGCTCGGTAGATTTTCACCTAAAATTAATCAGCATCATTCCCAACTAATATCTTTCGAACAGTTTTTGATATTTTAAAATCGGTTCGGTAGGATGAGCTTAAATATGTACGAAAAGTTTTTTCGAATTACAAAGAAACGGCTTGTCAGATCGTTGCACAAAACTGACAAACGATAGTCCTCACCGAAATACATCAAATGGCTTTGAAATTTCTAAAATCGGTTCAGGCGTTTTTGAGAAAACGTCGATCAAAAGTCTAATTTTGACAAATGCCAAAAAGACCATACTGATTTTTGCAAACTTTGACGAATTTTTAAAGCTGAACCAGTTGTCGTAGGGCCGTAATATTTTAGTATGATCTAGAAGACTATGGTATCTACCGTCAAAAATAATCATAAAAATCGTCGAAATTTTTTTTTAAAAACTTTATTACAAGAAAACGGCCCGGCCGATCTCTGCCAAAAACTAATCAGCACGATTCCCAACCAATATCTTTCGAACGGTTTTTGAATTTTCAAATCGATTCAGAATTGCGGGCTAAAACGTAGACGAAAAATTTTCACTTTTCTGCCATTTATAAAGAAACGGCTTGGCCGATCGTCGCACAAACTGACAAACAATAGTTCTCGTCGAGATACATCGAATGGCTTTTAAATTTTTGAAATCGACCCAGCCGTTTTCGAGAAAACGTCGATTTATGGCAAAAAATCTGTTGGTGCACACGCACACACACACACATACACACACACACACACACACACACACATACTTTTTCCAAATTTGGTCTCATTCGATTCAGAATGGCTTGAAACGTCGAGAAAACATAAAATTAGCGAATCGGATTTTTTGATGAAACATAAACTTCTCCTTCGGGAAGTTAAAAAGAATTATTATCAGATTGAGCATTATTACTTATTACGAGCACAATTATTGATTCTCTCCATTTTTACTGCATTTAAAACAGTTGACAGTTTTAATTCACTCGAGTATGAAGTTTGTCTTAAGTGTAACTGTTTGAATTCAAATATTAAAAATAGATACTTACATCATATGAATTTATTTATAATTAATATCATTTTATTTATTTAATGTTTAATTTAAATTTTTGTTTTTATAACATTAAATATAATTGAAATACAATAGAAATTAAAGAATTTTTTTCATTAAAACGTTGTGACAATATATAGTACAAGATAGAAATTAAAATTTATAAATAATGTGAATTATATAAACGAAGTGTATAATAATTGAATATAATAGTAACAAAACAACAAAAATTATATCAATAATAATGAGTCTTTTTATGTTCCCTTTTCTTCTTGTTGATTTTTTTTCTCTAGTCTCAAAGGTTGCTTATACATTATTACTATTTAATTTGCTCGTCAGTAGAGTCCCTTTTCTTTTTTCTTAAAATTGTTTTTAAATTATTATGAAATTATTTAGATTGAAATTATTGTCAGTAGAGTCCTTTTCGTTCGTCACCAGAGTGTTTTTCCTAATTTAGTTTGATTTTTTTTGTTTTTGTTTGTCTTAAAAATTCTTTTCATCTTAATATTAAATTTCAATTTCATTTTTGCTCGTCAGTGGAGTCCCCTTTTTGTCATATAAAAGATTGTTTTTACATTACAAAATGCACAATGCATTTAACACTTTGTTGTCTCGAGTGTGAAGTTTGCATAAATGTTAAACCGTTTGAATTCAAATATTGAAATCTAGAAACTTCTTATTAATATTCAAATTCTAGTAATTCCAACCCTGTGATAGTAAATAAAAAAGGATCTTCACTGACTAAGAAATCAAATTTGATCTAGGAGTTTAAAAAAGGAACTCTACTGACGAGCAAACTTTAATTTTGATCTAGAAAAAAAGATGAAGCTGATTTTGCTCGCCAATAGTCTCCTTCTTAAATTCATAGAAAGTAAAATATACTATGATATCCCATTCAATTTGTGCTAATTCCAGCTAACCTCCTATATATATATTCTATATTCCACTGTCCAGCATTCCATTAGTATTTGCAATTGCGTGAATGGTTGCTCCACCGCTCTCCACCGTTCCTCTTAATCGCGTACAATTCCTCTTAATTATCGTATGATTCAGATCACGAATTTAGTCAAATAGACAAATAGACAAACAGACAGACAAATGCACAAACAGCCATACAAATAGACGAGAAATAGGTAAATAGACACATAGAGTAGATCCAATAAGTTGTATTGAGTGTCCCCAAATTGATATAGACAGAGAGCTAAAGGAAAGTATTTAGAAAAACATTACTTATTGCAAAATACCAAACTAAATGTTTATTGTTAAATTATTAAATTTGCTATAAAGCTCGGTTAATTAACAAATCGGTATAAAAATTATTTGTCAAAATTTTCTCTTACAAGATGTCTTAGTAATTTTACAATATATAGTTTTAAACTAGCATAACTATCATAATTTATTAGTGCTGAATTTTGTCTCCATTTGTCTATATCAAATTTCTGCAAATGTATTCCCGAAGCAAACAAATCTACATTCGAAACGGTGGAGGAACACTTTTGCAGATTAATTTGCAGAGTGCGTCGCCGTCGTGACGAACATTCGGAATAATTAAGGACGTATGAATTAAATATACTATGAGATTATATATGTATATATATATATATATATATATATATATAATAATATATATATATATTATGTAAGTTATTAGATTTCAATATTTGAATTCAAACGGTTATACAATTGGCAAACTTCACTTTCTATCGAATTCGAACTGTCAACGTCGCCATGTTAATAAACTGTTAAATGCAGTCAAAATGGCGACGTAACATTGTGCTCGGAGTAAAATATGAAATTGACTATTATTGGAACTTAAATAGTAAAAACAAAATGAAGTATGAGGAAATTAATATAATATAATAATAATTCGTCACTCAAACGCGTTTACTTCTATACAAAGTTATAATGAGTAATGATTAATTTAAAAAAAAAGAGTTTTAATTATGTATCTCACAAACAAATATCTTTGGAACTCTTTTGAGTGCTCTAATTAATGGTTTCATACAATTAATATTATAATAATAATAAGGAAAAAAAGTCGAAGATGGAGACTGGAAAGCCTTTGTAAAGTTTTGCTTTTCAACTGAAGAAACTTTAGAAAGTTTTCAGCCAAAGAAGTTTGTTCTCAAAGATTTTTTGCTTAAGAAACTTACACGCGGCAATGAGAAATTATACACTAAATATATAATATATATATAATATATATATATATATATATATTATTTCCTATATTTGTTTTAATTTTGTTCGTCAGTAGAGTCCAATTTTCACCTTAATTACTCCAGATTATTGCAATATAGTAAAATGGCGTTTGCTCTTCAGTAGAGTCCTTTTTTAACAAATAAATGATAAATTGCTCGTCAGTAGAGTTCCTTTTTATAAAAGTACAAAATTGTAGTTTTCTGAGTTACCAATAAAAAAATATAGAAACGAAAAAAAAAATCCTTTTCTGGATTTTAAAAAAATAATTTTTTCGTCAGTAGAGTTTAGTTTAGCAATTTATTTTGCTTGTCAATAGGGTCATCTTTTTTATCTTCTAGATGAAAATTAAATTAAGCTCGTCAGTAGAGTCCCTTTAATATTCTAGATCAAATTTTAGTTTGCTCATCAGTAGAGTCCCTTTTTACTATTTTAGATCAAATTTAAAGTTTACTCGTCAGTAGAGTCCATTTTTAACAAACAAATGATCTAAATTTAAGTTTGCTCGTCAGTAGAGTCCTTTTTTTAACAAATAAATGGTAAATTGCTCGTCCGTAGAGTTCCTTCTTATATAAGTACAAAATTGTTCTTATAAAAGCACAAAGTAATAAAATAAAAAAAATCGTGAAAAAGTTTTTCTTTTCTGGAATTTTAAAAACATTTTGCTCGTCAGTGGTCCATTTCTAATAAACAAACGATATCTTAATTGCTCCTTTTTTATAAAAGTACAAAAAAAATTCTTATAAAAGTACTAAGTTTTAGGTTACAGTAATAAAATATAAACAAATCGCGAAAAAAAAGTTTCACCCCTTCTCTGGAATTTTAAAAACCTTTTAGTTTGTAATTTATTTTGCTTGTCGGTAGAGTCCCTTTTCTATTTCTATTTCTAAACCAAAATTAAAGTTTGCTCGTTAGTAGAGTCCTTTCTTTAAACTTCTAGATCAAATTTGATTTGTTAGTCAGTAGGTTTCCTTTTTATTTACTGAATTCAATAT
>NW_020538040.1:2171904-2211749 GCF_003426905.1 Ctenocephalides felis | reverse complement strand
TATATCAATATATATATATATATATATATATATATATATATATATTTATTGTACCTTTATCTCTTGCATCCTCGCCGCATATATTATAGGATTCACCAAAGTCTTCAAAATAATCAAATAGTTGGCCACCACTGATATAATTGTTAGTTTTATAGGATTCACTGTTTCTTTTCTGTATCTGAAATAATATAAAAAATACTTTAAATTTAATATAAAATTAATAGTTTATAATTTATAATTTATTATAATTATCCAAATTAATCATCTGTACTATTTACAGTATTTTCTTTTTATATTTTTATTACATTTACGGTCATTAAATTATCATTTAAACTATTTTTGTTTTATTTGTGTTTAACTAGATAAAACTGTTTATGAATGATTTGAATTTCGCGCGCTCGGTTTCAACTGTCAACGTAGCCCATTATGATATATGGCCAACTTCGTATGTAATAACTAGAAGGTTACGGACGCTCTGACTAATTTATTAAGAGTGATCTGATTGGCTCGTACATTTATTTATTATATATATTATATATTTAATCCGTAGTAGTAGAGTCCCTTTTTTAGTATACTAGATGAAAATTAGTTTGTTCGTCTGTAGAGTCCCTTTTTTTTAATATTCTAGATCAAAATTAAAGTTTGCTCGTCAATAGTCACTTAATTATCTAATAAATCTAGTATAAGTTTGCTCGTCAATGGAGTCTCTTAATTATCTAATAAATCTAGTATAAGTTTGCTCGTCAGTGGGGTCCCTTTGTTGTTTCTTCGAATTAAAAACAAGTTTGCTCGTCAGTAGAGTCCCTTCTTTTAATATTGTTTGTCAAAATTAAAGATAGCTCGTTAGTAGTGTCCCTTTTTTAATATTGTGGATCGAAAATAAAGCATACTCCTCAGTAGAGTCTCTTTTTATATTCTAGTACCAAATTAGTATGCTCCTTAGTCCAGTCCCCTTTTTGTTTTTTAGTTCAAAATTTAAATTAGCTTGTCAGTAGAGTCCCTTTTTTAATCTTCTAATTTTTGAAGTTTGCTCGTCTGTAGAGTCGTTTTTTTAATATTCTAGATCAAAATTTAATTTTGCTCGTTAGTAGAGTCTCTTTTTTATATTCTAATTTACCAATAAAGTTTGCTTTTTTTTCATCTTTCTGTAGATTTCCTTTTCTGTTTTTCGTAAAAAATAGAAGTTTGCTCGTCAGTAAAATTTCCTTTTTTACCTTCTAAATCAAAAAATTAGCTAGAATCCTTTTTTTTTAATTTTGTAGTTGTACGTAGAGTTCTCTTTTTTTATCTTGTAAATCAAGATAAAGTTTGCTCGTCAGTAGAGTTCTTTTCTTAACACAATCAGTATAGTTTCTTTTGTTTATAATTCAATAATCTTCATGTCGACTCGTTAGTTATTAATATTTAGTTATTATAATTTAATTATTTATATTAAAATGTCTACTTTAAATTTCGCGCGCACAATTTCAACTGTCAGTTTAGTGCATTTTATTAATTTCTAAATTGGCAACACGTGAACGACGACATCTTCATATATAATAATTCATGCAGCAATTTTGTTTAAGAACAATTTACTTGTGATTAATTTACGATGTACTTTAAAATGACAATATTGCAAAATATTATTTTATCTTATGTTAAGATAAAAGAGCGATCTGAATAGATTGATATAGATGTATATATTAAGACATACATTCGAAACGAATGAAAGTGTTGAATTTAGAAAAAGAAGCAAACAAAGTACTCTTTCTTGGTTCTTTTGAATTTTTCGTCTCGCCATGTGATAATCTGTCAAAGTAAACTTTGGTAATCCCTAAACGAGCCCTCGAGGGCTTCCTTTGGGGGCGTCTCGAAAAAGTCGTTTATTCATTATATATCTATTTTATTTATTATACTCACAGGCAACCCCTTTCGCACTTGTAAAAAAGGACAATCACACCCGGTATGAGTCCTATTGCATAACTGCCCAGTATCAGCATCGTTGTGTGAATGGCCTTTACGTTTTTGGCCATCTGCTGCTCTTGTCTGGTCCTAAAAACAAAAAAAATTTTTGTAAATTTGGATTAAATTCAAAAAATTAAAAAAATAATCCAGGCTAAGCACTGTCTAAGCCCTTGTTCGTCAGTAGAGTCCTTTTTTCAGTTTTATTTTTTCGAATTTTTCAAGTAATTTGGTCGTCAGTAGAGTCCCTTTTTCTCGATATTTTTTTTTTGAAAATCTGCACGTTATTTGCTAGTCAGTAGAGTTCTTTTGAGAATCAGAAACTTTCAAAAATCTCTCTCACTATCTTTCAAGTAATTTCCTCGTCAGTAGAGTCCTTTTTTTCGTTTTTTTCTCTTGGAAATCGAGTAATTTGTTCGTCAGTAGAGTTCTTGTTTTTCTATTTTCGAATTTTTCAAGTAATTTGCTTGTTAGTAGAGTTTTATCTGTTTTATTTTTTTTATTATGTGAGTTATCAAGTAATTCGCTCTTTTTCTGATATTTTTCAAATTTTTTTTTTGCTCGTCAGTAGAGTCCCTTTTTCTTGATAAATTATTTTTGAAAACCTGCTTTTCAGTAGAATTCTTTTTAGAAACTGTTTGAAAATGTTATTGATACTCAACATTTTGACTTGAATGAAAATAAAAAATCTCAAATTTTTCAAAACTTGTTAAAAAAAAATAACATGATTTGCGAAACAGTCCATATTTTTAATTTGTCCAAATATATTCAAATTTTTCAAAAATTATTATATCTTGTTTTATTTTTCATAAAATATTTTTGTAATTTTGGATTAAAAATTCAAATCACAAAATCACCCAGGGTAAGCACAGTCTAAGCGCCACTCTGGTACAATGTTTACCCGAGTACGCTTAGACTGTTTATGTATCCAATTTTGTGAAAACGAAAAAAACTATTGAAAAATGTGAAAATGTCGCCAAGCTAAGCACAGTATAAGTGAAAATGTCGCACAGAATTATTTGCAAGTGCCGTTTAAACTGTGACTATACGGGAGCACTTTATCAATTTTGTGCAATTTATTTTTTTGGGCAACTATTTTTTTTTAATTGAATTCGAGTTCAGTATTTGTAATAATATATTTGAAAACGTTTAATATTTCTTGAATATTTTATTACGGTACGGAAAGTTCCAGCAATTTGCCTTAAGGCAGGATTCCATACACCACTAGTTTTATTTTTTAACTAAAAACGGCATTTCTATAATAATTTATATAAAATTTGAAAATTGCTCCAGTACAGTAACAGTCTAAACGCACCCGCAAATATATTTGTACCGGGTTGTTACTTAGACTGTGCCTTGCTTGGATCATTTTTCGATTTTTTTTAAACTAAAAATGGCATTTTTATAATAATTTATATAAAATTTGAAAATTGCTCCAGTAGTACAGTAACAGTCTAAACGCACCCTCAAATATATTTGTACCGCGTCGATACTTAGACTGTGCTTAGACTGCCTCGTTTTTAATTTGTTTCAATAATTTTCTCTAAATTGGAAAAGTGCACCCGTACAGTCACATTCTAAACGCAGTCATGAAAGCATTTGTACCGCGTTGTCACTTAGACTGTGCTTAGTATGGATCATTTCTCGATTTTTTTAAAACTCATAATGTAATTTTTATAAATAATTTACATACAATATAAAAAGTGCTCCGGTGAAGTAACAATCTAAACGCACTCGTAAAAACATTTGTACCAGGCTGTCACTGAGACTGTGCTCAGCTTGGTTGATTTTCGTAATTTTTACTTCAAAATGGCTTTTGTTTATTTATTCATAAGCAAGCCGTAATCAATAATAATATAAACTATTGAAAAATGTGAAAATGCCGCCAAGCTGAGCACAGTCTAAGTGAAAATGTCGCACAGAATTATTTGCAAATGCGTTTAGGCTGTGACTATACGGGAGCACTTTTTCAATTTTGTGCAAATTGGGCAACTATTTTTTTTTTGAAATTGAATTCGAATTGAAATGACGATTGTTAATGTTTTGGAGATAAATTGATTTATTATTTAAGATAACAAAAATAATGAAACAATTACAAAGTAATAATATGTATATTTGAAAACGTTTAAAATTCCTCGAACATATTTCATTACGGCACGGGAAGTTCCAACAATTTGCCTTAAGGCACGGTGCCATACACCACTAGTTACCTTTGAGTCCTTTCCGTGTTCGTCTGCACATGATTCCTCGTGGCCATTTGCGAGAACATGAGCCTATTGGCCTGGTGCTGTTTAACCAAATAGGTTATGTGACAGTATACCAGTACCATCAGGATAAACGGTATTACTATCATTAGAGAGATTATTAGACGGTAGTTGAGGTAGAGCATGAATCTGTAAAAAAATAAAAATTTAAATCACTTGTGTACGATAAATAGTTCAAAAGATACAAAAGATATAATAAAAATGCGACCACTGAGTTCTGGGCACGGGGTCCAATGGGAGTTAAGAAGTTTTACTTCAAATATAGGCATGTGGGGTATCAAATGAAAGTTCTCGACGAGTACTATACAAATATCTTAGTGACAGACTCAACAAGCTAAGAGGGTTTCGTACAAATTATCTAATGTCATGGTTTTGCTATTTTAAAGTATACCAAATTGCTGTTGGGTTTTGATACATCATAAAAAATTATAGAGCAATTAATTTAGAACAAATTTTCCGAATAAACCATTCACTTCAGATAAACGGTTCAAAAGTTACAAGAGATTTATGAAAAAGATCAATGGGTTGCAGAACTAGGTGTCAAATATGAGTTAAGAAGTTTTACTTCAAATATAGTCATGTGAGGTATCAAATGAAAGGTCTCGACGAGGACTACTCAAATAAGTCAATCAAATGTTCGAGAAATCAATAAAGTTCCATGTAATACACTTATTCTTACAATCTAATATTACCTAATTGCTTTTAAATACGATTATAAAGTTTTCACATGCTGTGGAGCTTTGGTGTATTAGACAATCTTATAGAACATTTAATTTAAAACAAATTCACCGAATATTTCATTCAAATCGGACAATCCGTTCAAAAGTTACCAGCGATACAATAAATAAATGCACTAAAACAAATTGGTGACCCTGAATAGTACAGCGGGTCAAATGTGCGTTAAGAAGTTTTACTTCAAATATAGGCATGTGGGGTATCAAATGAAAGATCTCGACGAGCACTAACCAAATACACCAGTGACGTCCTAAACTGACTCACAGAGTTCTCTATAATTACACATATCCAATATTCAACACTAATTTTCTAGTTTCTATTGCAATTTTAAAGTATACCGAGTTGATTTAAGGATTGATATTAAGTACAAGCATAGATAATTTAATTTAGAACATTTTTGTAGAATGTTTCATTTGCATCAAACGATTTGTTTAGAAGTTACAAACAATTTAATAAATAAATGCACAGGAATGAGTTGCCGTACTATAAATAGTACAGCGGGTCAAATGTGAGTTAAGAAGTTTTACTTCAAATATAGGCATGTTGGGTATCAAATGAAAGGTCTGGACGAGTACTATCCAAAAATCTTAGTAACAGACTCAATAAACCTATAGGGTTTTGTACACATGAATTATTTACGTTTTAATATCAATTTTTGTTTCTTTAAAGTATACCAAGTTGCTGTAGAGTGAAATTTTACTAGAATATATTGTAAATAATTTAATTTAGCACAATTTTGCTGAATATTTCGTGCTATTTGGACGAACGGTTCTAAAGTTACAAGAGATATAATAAAATGTCGACTAATGAGTTGTCAAAATAAAAACATGATATGAGTCAAGAAGTTTTACTTCAAATATAGGCATGTTGGGTATCAAATGAAAGGTCTCGACGAGCACTATAAAAATATCACGTCTTTTTTATATTTAATATTATTTTGCTCGTAAGTAGAGTCCCTTTTTCTTTTTCTTTTTTATTTTGCTCGTCAGTAGAGTCCCTTTTTCTTTTTATTTTTCATTTGCTTGTCAGTAAAGTCTTTTTTATCTTTAATATTGTTTTGCTCGTCAGTAGAGTTCCTTTTTTTTTATTTTTTTATTTTTATTTTGCTCGTCAGTAGAGTTCTTTTTTCTTTTGATTTTTTGATTTTTATTTTGCTCGTCAGTAGAGTCCTTTTTTCTTTTCATTTTTTGATTTTTATTTTGTTCGTGAGTAGAGTCCCTTTTGTATTAGCACTTTCTGTAATACATTTTATGCATTTACGATTTTATTTTGCTCGTCAGTAGAATTATTTTTTTTATGTTCTTCAAATTTTGTTCCTTAGTAGATTTCTTTTTAATCTCTTTCAATTTTGCTCGTCAGTAGAGTTCTTTTATTCCTCTCTTTAAAATTTGTTCCTTGGATATATTTCTCTCAGCAATAGTCTTACACCACTTACACCTAGTTTTCATATAAGTACTCAATTTTGTACAAATTTGCCGATTATTTCACTTCTCTACGATAAATAGTTCAAAAGTTACAAGAGATATAATAAAATGTCGACCAATGGGTTGCAGCACTCGGGGTCAAATATGAGTCAAGAAGTTTTACTTCAAATATAGCCTTGTGGGGTATCAAATGAAAGGTCTCGACGAGCACTATTGGATTATCATAGTCATGTTCACGTGACTGCAGTAGTGTTCTGTATTTTATTTTTAATCTTGTAAACCGAGTTGCCTAAAGCTTAGATTCATAAACAGTATTATAGAGTATTTAATTCTGTACAAATTTGCCGAATATTTCACTTCTCTACGACAACTAGTTCAAAAGTTACAAGAGATAATAAAAAGTAAACCAATGAGTTGCAGCGCCCGGGGTCAAACAAGAGTTAAGAAGTTTTACTTCGAATATAGGCATGTAGGGTATCAAATGAAAGGTCTCGACGAGCTTTACAATAATATCATGGAAATTGTCACGTGACAACAATAGGGTTCTGTATTTTATTTCTAGTCTTCTAACCGAGTTCCCGTAGAGATTAGATTCATATACAGTATCATAGATTATTTAATTTTGCACAAATTTGCCTGATATTTCACTTATCTACTATAAATAGTTCGAAAGATATAAGAGATATAATAAAAAATTCAAACGTTACAAGCGATATAAAAAGTAGACCAATGGGTTGCAGCACTCGTGGTTAAGAAGTTAAATGCGAGGTAAGAAGTTTTGCTTCAAATATAGCCTTGTGGGGTATCAAATGAAAGGTCTCGACGAGCACTATAAGAATATCATAGTTTCACCTAGTTTCATATAACTACTTACTTGTAATCACAATTCTTGACCATAAATCCGTCGCCTTCGTGAGAACTGAAGTAAGACAGGAAGAAAACAGGAGGCCACAGCCAGAGGAAGCACAAGGTGCAAGCAATGTGCCTAAGAGAGAAAGAACAAAATAAATAATATACAAAGATAAATAGAAACTAGTGGTGTATGGCATCGTGCCTTAAGGCAAATTGCTGGAACTTCCCGTACCGTAATGAAATATTCGAGAAATTTTAAACGTTTTCAAATATATTATTACAAATACTGTAATTGTTTCATTATTTTTAAAATAGTTGCCTAAAATAATAATTTACACAAAATTAAAAAAGTGCTCTCGTACAGTCACAGTCTAAACGCATTTGCAAATAATTCTGTGCGACATTTTCACTTGTACTGTGCTTAGCCTGGCGGCATTTTTACACTTTTCAATAGTTTATTATTATTATTATTGATTACGGCTTGCTTACGAGAAAATAAATAAATGCCAACTTTAAGTAAAAATTACGAAAATTAACCAGTCTAAGCACAGTCTCAGTGACAGCCTGGTACAAATGTTTACTCGAGTGCGTTTAGATTGTTACTTCACCGGAGCACTTTCAAATTTTATGTAAACTATTTGTAAAAATTACATTGTGAGTTAAAAAATCGAAAATTGACCCACACACGGCACAGCCTAAGTGACAATCTGGTACCAATATTTTTGCAAATGCGTTTAGATTGTTACTTCACCGGAGCACTTTTCAAATTTTATGTAAATTATAGAAATGTTTATATGAGTTTTAAAAAAATCGAAAAATGACCCATGCCAGGCACGATCTAAGTGACAACGCGGTGCAAATGTTTTCATGAGTGCGTTTAGAATGTGACTGTACGGGTGCACTTTTCCAATTTTGGAAAAAAATTATAAAAAAAAGAAAAATGATGTAGTCTAACCACAGTCTAAGTAACAACCCGGTACAAATATATTGTACTGTTACTGTACAGGAGCAATTTTCAAATTCTATGTAAATTATTATAGAAATGCATTTTTAGTTAAAAAAAAAAATCGAAAAATGATCCAAACTAGGCACAGTCTAAGTAACAACCCGGTGACAATTTATTTGGAAGGGTGTTTAGATTGTTACGGTACTGGAGCAATTTTCAAATTTTATGTAAATTATTTATAAAAATTACATTTTGAGTTAAAAAATTAAAACTAGTAGTGTATGGCATCGTGCCTTAAGGCAAATTGCTGAAACTTCAAATATATTAGGTTGTCAAATATCTCCCTTCCGCCTTTTTGTATTATAAACCAAGAGCAAAAAAGCGGAAGGGAGATATTTGACAACCTAATATTATTACAAATACTGTAATTGTTTTATTATTTTTGCTATCTTGTTTGTTATATCTGAGCAAATCAAATGCAAATCATAAATCAATCAATTTATCTCCAGAACATCCAGAACAATCGTCATTTCATTTCGAATTCAATTTAAAAAAAAATAGTTGTCTAATTTGCACGAAATTGAAAAAGTGCACCCGTCTAATCACAGTCTAAACGCATTTGCAAATAATTCTGTGCGACATTTTCACTTGCACTGTGCTTAGCTCGGCGGCATTTTCACGTTTTTCAATAGTTTTCACAAAATTCGAATTGTAAAAGTGCTCCATACATACATAAACAGTCTAAACGCACTTGGGTAACGCATTTGTATCAGAGTGGCGCTTAGACTGTGCTTAGCGTGGGTGATTTTTTGAACTTTTAATCCAAAATTACAAATTTTTTTTTAAATTTTTTTTTTTCCAAAAGCAATTATTTTTTTGAAATTAAGATATTTTATTTACCTGTGAGTTAAGAAACTGGCATAGTGCAAAGGTCTCAGTATGCCCAAATAGTGGTTACCTGCTAAGACTAGTAGGTGGCATACTGTGGTTATAACTCCGCCCAGACGTAGACTTTCTATCACTAGACTTGTGCAGGACGAGAAAGTTATGTTGAATATCTAAAAGAGAAAAAGAGGACAAAGGCTATTTTTCAAAATTTATTCACAACATTTAAAAAATTCAAAAACCATTAAATATGTATATATAATGTTCATCGAGCAAATTTACAATTGTACAAAATTATTATGTACCAAAGCGAATTCAAAATTTAATCATTTTTTCTAGACAATTTTGTTCTGAAGGATTTTAAACGTTATATACAGATTTGTAGATAATTTTATAAGCTCTCTAACGATATATAATACTTATAATATATTTCATTTAAATTAAACAAAATAAACATAAATATAAACCACGAACATTTATTTTCAACTTGTATTATTTTGAAATTGGCGCTGTCAAGCGTCCATGTTGGATTCGGAACTGTCAAGCAGACATTTTGATTTTGCAACTGTCAACGCGAATAAAAGAAATTTTAAACTGAAACAATGTGGACGCCTTACGATGGTGTTGATTTCAAAGTTTAGCGAATTGCTTTTGCATAATTTTGTTCCGACACTTACAAATTGTTATATACAGATTTATAGATGATTTTTTCTACTTTTTAACAATATATAATAATATATAAATATAAAGATGATTTTTATCAGAATAGTGCTAAATATATAAAAATGAAACCAATGGCTAACTAAATTTTAAATTTCACAAATTTTTCTTGAATAATTTTGTTCGCAAAGTAATGAAACGTTATATACAGATTTATAGATAATTTTATCAGCTTCACAACAATATTTAACTTCATTGTTATATTTCAATTTTGTATAATAAAATAAACGTGTATAGGAAAAGTGCAACCGATGAAACTAATAATATAAAATGACACTTCAAAGTTTGCGAATATTTTGTAAATAATTTTGTTCGAAACTTTGTAAATTGTTATATGCACAGTTGTAGATAATTTTATTAGCTTTCTAACGATATATAACAATATATATGTTTTGGAACAAATTTTAGCAATATAAACGTAAATATAATAAAATGAAACCGATGAAATCTACCAATGACTAACTAAATTTTAAACTTCATGTGTTTTTCTTATTTAAATGTATCTTATGTAAATGATGTCAATAAAAATAGGACTTTTTTATAGTACAGTAGATTTTGTTAGTATTTGAAATACGATTTCTCGATATCTAGTTGTCCAATTTGGATAATTCAAAAAGTAATTGATGTGTATGAATGATGTGTAGAAATTTTTATAGAGATTGGGCAAGACATTTTTTTATAATAAACCGAAATATGTTTTAATGTAACTTATAATAAAAGTTTGCTCGTCAGTAGAGTCCTTTTTTATTTTCCATTAAAGAGTAGAAAATTAAAAAAGGGACTCTACTGACGAGCAAACTTTATTTGTATTAAAAAATTAAAAAAGAAACTCTACTGACGAGCAAACTTTAATTTTGTACTAGAAAATTAAAAAAGGGTCTATACGAGCAAACTTTAATTTCGGTCTAGAAAATTAAAAAAGGGACTCTACTGAGGAGCAAACTTAATTTTGTACTATAAAATTAAAAAAGGGACTCTACTGACGAGCAAACTTACTCCTGATCTGGAATATTAAATAAAGGGACTCTATTGACGAGTAAGCTCTATTTTTATCTGAATTATTAAAAAAGGACTCTACTGACAAGCAAACTTTAATTTTAATCTAGAATAATAAAAAAAGGACTCTACTGACGAGCAAACTTTTTTTTATCTAGAATATTAAAAAAAAGGACTCTACTGTCGAGCAAACTTCAAATTTTGTACTAGAAATTTTTAGAAAAAGGAACTCTACTGACGAGCAAACAATAAATTTGGACTAGAATAATACAAAAGGGACTCTACTGACGAGCAAACTTTATTTTTAAATCTAGGATATTGAATAGAGAGGACTCTACTGACGAACAAATTTTAATTTTGTACTAGAAAATTAAAAAAGGACTCTACTGACGAGCAAACTTTAATTTTATTCTAGAAAAATTAAAAAGTCTACTCTACTGACGAGCAAACTTTAATTTCGACCTTGAATATTAAAAAAGGGACTCTACTGACGAGCAAACTTCAATTTTGTACTAGAATATTAAATAAAGGGACTCTACTGACGAGCAAACTTTAATTTTGTACTAGAAAGGGACTCTAGTGACGAGCAAACTTAATTTCTCCTTTCTCATCACTTTCGGTATTTTTTTGGTATTTTTTCCTTACCTGTGGTAAAAAACTATTAATCACCAACCCAACCCCCAACAAAGCCGAAGAATAGGCATCAGCCGATGCCAGGCTCAGGCTTATTTGCAAAGTCCTGGAAATTGCATTTTTCCTGATATACCTGGCACACCACAACATCGTTATGTTGATCACAACCGATAAAAAACACAAAATCAACATCGGTGGAATGGCGTAGAGGTAGATGGCATGCTGAAAGACGAAAATTGAATTAAATAAAATTAAATTTATCTATTAAAAATTATCTATTAAAACATACATCGTTAAAAATAAATAATTATATCTATTGATAAAGTGTAAATTCAAATTCAAATCTCAACGTTCGGAAAAGTGTTGACAGTACACACCCGCGGCTAAGTTCATTGTGTTGGGTACATTGTTCAAAATTAAATGCAGTAATTTCAAAACATTTTATATACAAATTAAAATAAGTTGTTTTGCTGCATTCAATATGTATGTTAGTTTCAACGGTCGCACGTTCATTTTGTTAGAAATAATTAAAATATTACAATAGTGTTATATATTGTTAGAAAGCAAATAAAATTATCTGTAAATCTGTGTGTAACAGTTTGTTAGTGTTGGAACAAAATTATTATATATTATATATTAGAGTTCCTTTTTGTGTTTGCTCGTCAGTATTCTCTCTCAATTCAGTTGATAATTAGTTTGCTCGTCAGTACAGGTCATTTTTTAGTAGAGTCCTTGCTTCTGATCCGCACAGAACTTTGTTTTAAATAGTGATAGTGATTTTACACATTTTATTTAATTCTAATTTACAATTTTACTTTTGTTGTTTTGCATTATATATGTAAAATAGTCAGAAATTGTAAGAAATATAGTATTATAATTAATTGTGATAAAAACACATATATTATATTGTAAATTCAAATTCAAATGTTAACGGTCGAAAAAGAGTTGACAGTACCAAATCGCGGCTAACTTCATGTGTGTTGGGTACATTGTTCAAAATTAAATGCAGTAATTTCAAAACATTTTATATACAAATTATATTAAGTTGTTTTGATGCATTCAATATGTATGTTAGTTTTATCGGTTGTACGTTCATTTTGTTAAACAAAATTAAAATATAACATAAGTGTCATATATTGGTCAAAGGGTAATAAAATTGTCTACAAATCTGTATATAACCTTTAATAACTTTTCACAAAAAATTAAATTAGAAATTAATGTGAAGTTTGAAATGTAGTTAGTCATTGGTGGTTTGAGTGATTACATTTTTTTATATTTACGTTTATATTGCTAAAATTTGTTCAAAAACATGTATATTACTATATATCGTTAGGAAGCTAATAAAATTGTCTTTAAAACTGTATATAACGTTTGATAACTTTTCAAACAAAGTTAAATAAGAATCTGTAATGTTTAAACTTTAGTTAGCCATTTGTTTTTTATCGGTTAAGTTTTTTTTATATTTACGTTTATATTGCTAAAATTTATTTTACAACATATATATTGTTATATATCGTTAGAAAGCTAATAAAGTTGTCTACAAATCTGTATATAACGTTTAAAAGGTTTTCAAACAAAATTAAATAAGAAAAAATTATGAATTTTAAAATTTGTTAGCCATTGGTGAGTTTCATCGGTTCCATTTTTTTATATTTGGGTTTATATTGCAAAAATTTATTTTACAACATATATATTGTTATATATCGTTAAAAAGCTAAGAAAATTATCTACAACTCTGTATATTACACTTTAACACGTTTCGAACAAAACTATTTATAAAATAATTTTAAACTTTCAAGTGTCATTTTGTATCATTAGTTTCACCGGTTGCACTTTTTTACATCCACGTTTATTTTGTTAAACAAAATATAAATATAACAATAGTATTATATATTGTTAGAAAGATAATAAAGTTATCTACAAATCTGTATTTAAAGTTTAAAGAAAAATTTGCGAAGTTTAAAATTTAGTTAGCCATTGGTTACATTTTTATATATTTTGCACTATTATGTCCAAATTCATCTTTATAGTCATGTATTACTATATATTGTTAAAAACTAGATAAAATTATTTACAAAGTTTAAGTTATAAATGAATGAATGTGGTTTATATTCCTATTTATTTTGTTTAAATTCATTTAAATATATTATAAGTATCATATATCGTTAGAAAACTAATTAAATTATCTACAAATGTGTATATAACGTTTGAAAACTTTTCTAAAAAAATTTAGTAAGAAAACTTTGCGAATTCTAAAATTTAGCATATAGTTAATAAAAATATTTATTTATTTGCAATATATTATATATACTTAATTTAATAAAAATATATTTTTCTACATAAATTGTTAATTAATTAAATATTACATTTATAATAATGTTGACAGTTTCAAAATACAAAATGTCTACTTGACAGTTCCAAATTCAACATGGACGCTTGACAGCTCCAAATTTGAAATGATTCGAGTTATGAATAAATGTTCGTGGTTTATATTTATATGTATTTTGTTTAAATTTATTTAAATTTATTATAAGTATTATATATCGTTAGAAAGCTAATGAAATTATCTACAAAACTGTATATAACGTTTGAAAAGTTTTAGAACAAAATTGTCTAGGAAAAATGATTGAATTTTGAATTTGCAATTTATATCTGGCGAAATCTTTATTAGGTATTTAAATTTAACTTCACTTTTAAGAACTTTCAAGTATTTTTAACTTCACTCGGGTACATTGTAATGCCACATTTAACTGTATTTAAGGACACTTAATTAAAAATGATTAATTAATTAAACATGTTTCTTTTACTTATGGTGACTTACTATCAAGACTTTTAGGTCTTCCAAGTCTTGGTTTATGGTTAGATTTTGGTCTGGAGTTGAATTGGTAGGGAAAAGTTCTTGGTAGTCTTCGAATGTGTAGTTTTCCATTGTTTTTGAGAAATTTTTCAAAATTTTGGCGGTGTTTGTTAATGGTTTGCTGGATGATGTGGTGGTTCTCTGGGTTCGATCATTGTTGCTAGGATCTGAAACAAAAACCAGAAATTTTGTGTTAATATTTTGGACTCTGGTCAAAAAATGTATGTTTAATTTTAATAGATAAAAGGAAGTTATATTTATTTATATATAATTTATTTATTGTTCGTCACTAGAGTCCCTTTCTTAATTTTCTATGTCAAAATCAGGTTCGTTCGTCAGTAAAATCCCTTTTTCTTATTCTTCTAGATAAAAATTAAAGTTTACTCATCAGTAGAGTCCCTTTTTTAGATCCTAAATCAAAACTAATGTTTGCTCGTCAGTAGAGTCCTTTTTTTCATTACGAAATGAAATGAAAAATACAATGTATATTTTTACATGTGACATCACGACGACAAATATATTTTTTATTCTAGAGGTGACGAGATGTAATAAAAAGCGAAATTGTCACGTAATATGCATATATATGGGTCACGTACAATAAAAGTGACATTGTATGAGAAAATGGAAGGAAAGTTTATTTTTAGAAACGTTTTATTTTTGCTGATGAAGTGTGAAAACCAAGCAATTCAAAATAAAACTCAAAAATAAATATTAACTTTATCTAATTAAATTATACATTTGCTATTTTTGGTATAAAAACGTATGAAGGAAACTATTTCAAAATTTGTGAGGACTCTACTGACGACCAAAATGGTAATAACAATGTATACGATTATAATATTATAGTTAAAGATAAAACACAAATATTATATCGCAAATTCAAATTCAAATGTTAACGGTCAAAGAAGAGTTGATAGTACCAATCTGCGGACAACTTCATGTGTGTTGAGTACATTGTTATGAATTAAATGCAGTAATTTCAAAACATTTTATATACAAATTATAACAAGTTGTTTTGCTGCATTCAATATGCATGTAGTTGCATCGGTTGCACGATTAATTTGTTATAAATAATTAAAATATAAACGTTTTGTGTATAAAATGTTTTAAAATTACTGCATTTAATTATGAACATTGTAGTCAATACAATGAAGTTGTCCGCGCTTGGTACTGTCAACTCTTTTTTGACCGTTAATATTTGAATTTGAATTTACATTTATATATTTGTGTTTTTATCATTAACTATAATAATATTAAACCAGATCTTTCCATCATAAGATGCGCTGAAGGAATCTTATATGTACTGACACGTAATATATATATATATATATATATATATATATATATATTTACACAGATGTATATATGTGTATATATGTATATTTATATATGCAAGTGACGTAAATTCGGGATGACTTGCAGGGCATTACATATTAATGTCCTTCTTTCTGAACTTTCGTTTCGAGTTAAGAAAAATGTTAGACGAAAAGTGGTCGTGTACTTCTACCTCGAGGATAAATTATTTATGCACACGTGTGTATGCATATATATGTATATATATATATATATATATATATATATATATGTACACATACATATATATATAATTTTCGTGTCACGGTGTTGTTCCCATCTTAAAGTTTTTTTTAGGTATTTTTGGCGGTCATTGCAAATAAGTTTTTTTTTTCATTTTTTTTTCAAATAATATCCATTATAAAATTGAAGATTTTAATATTTTGGCTCTTATGATAAAATTTAAATTACTAAGTAAAATCATACACTAAAGTCGTTGTCATTATACGAACAAATAAATAAATATAATCGACCAAACAAACTTTCAATTGCAAATAATAAAGACAAATGTATTAATTTCAACGTTAAATACAGTTAAAATGGCCGAAGCACAATGTACCCGCCGATGCAGTAACAACGCTTACTTCACACTAGTCAATTCGTCATTGGTTGGCGGCCATATTGTTTGTAACAAACGTCAAACGTCGCCATGACAACGCTGTTGACAGTTGAACTGTCAACCATAATTAATTTGAATTTAAGGAATTAAACAAAATTTAATAAACGAAAGTAAATTTATAAAATAAAGTCACGTATGCCTAGAGTTTTTTTTTATATACATATATGTAGAAAAAAATTTATGCCGTATCAATGGAATTTATTTGTCCATTGTGCGGTGTTTGGTCTTTTTTATATATATTTTTTCAATGCAATTCTATTTGTTTTTATCCAATATGTCACGAATATATGCATGTATGTATGTCTAGCCGCTTTGTGAAATGCAAATAGAATTCAGTTTAATTTGATTCGGCATTTTTTTTGCTAAACTATATATATATATATATATATATATATATATATATATATATATATATATATTAATTATACAGAAGTATAAAGAGAAAGAGCTATCTAATTAGGAAAATTAAAATTTTCACTTTCCGCTACATTTAACTCACAAAGAAGCACTCAGAAATGAAAAATGAAGTTATTTAATGAAAGAGTTCATTAGGGGTTGTAGTAATGTATATAATTATATGTATATATATATATATATATATATATATATATAAATTAAAAATTAAAAACTTAGGTAGCCATTGCAAGATTTCTTACGTACATTTTTTTATATTTACGTTTATATTGCTAAAATTTGTTACACAACATATATAATTATATATCATTAAAAAGCTAATAAAATTATCTACAATCCTGTATATAACAATTTATTACGTTTCGAACAAAATTATTTACAAAATATTTTTAAACTTTGATATCAAAATGTCTTGTCATCCTATAACATTAGTTTCAGCGGTTGCACTTTTTCAAATCAGCGTTTATTTCATTATACAAAATTAAAATATAAAAATAGTGTTATATATTGTTAGAAAGCTATTAAAATTGTCTACGAAACTGTATTTAACGTTTAATAACTTTTCAAACAAATTTTATTAAGAAAATTTGGGGGAATTTAAAATTTAGTTAGACATCGATAGAATTTATCGGTTACATCCTTTTATATTTAGCAATATTGTCACAAAATTCATCTTTTTGTTTGTTTATAATGACATATCGTTAAAAAGTAGACAAAATTACTTATAAATCTGTATATAACAATTTGTAACTGTTGGAACAAAATTATGCAAAAATAATTCGTTAAACTTTGAAATTAACATCATCAAAAGGCGTCCTCATTGCTTTTATTTGCAACGCTTTAGTTTATATTCATATTCACTTTGTTTAAATTTATTTAAATATATTAACAATATTATACACCATTAGAAAGCTAATTAAATTCTCCACAAATACGTATATAACTATTTACAAGTCTTAGAACAAAATTATCTAGAAAACATGATTAAACTTCAAACTCACACAACTTAAAATTTGTAAACTCAGACTTGACTCAGACAATCTTTTCATATATTCGATATTTAAATTAAACAACTTCACTCGGGTACAATGATCATTCAAAATTAACTGCATTTAACGACTTATAACAATTGCAACTTCACTCGGCACAATGTGCATTCGTCATTTTGCTGCACATAATGCCAATGTGCAATATTGTATGAATTATTCTGCCGGATTATAATTAGATTTTATAGAATTTATCCACAACAATATTAATATAATTATTATTATCGATGTTTATAATTTTAAAAATATCTTTGGTATATAAAATTACCTATAATAAAATCGTGGGTGTGCTTGTATTTATTAATGTGTCTATATTTTATTTAAAAGACGTTTTATACTTAATATAAGCTATCAAGAAGTTGATAACGACTTGTAAACAGCCATTAAATTTTAACAACGTGTCGTTTTAGCAATAAAGGTCTTATAACATCTTTTATATAATATATATAATATATATATATATATATACCTATGTCTGTTTATCATATAAAGATGAAAAATGATGCAAGTCACAATCTCTCTTATGTCAAGAAATAAGAAAAATGGTTAGGATGATGACCAGGTTAAATGAAAACATATTTATCTTATCATTCTTTATTAGATTTATTTATTTATAAGCAAGTCGTAATTAATAATAATCATTATTACTTTAAAAACAAATCTAATATCGTTTGCGATAAAAATATGGTTGTATATAAAACGTTTTTGTTAGGGTATAATAATTTATTTCTGAAATTCGTGTTTTACTCGTCGAGACCTTTCAAACGATACCTCACATGCCATAAAACCACAATCTTAAGATTTTTGAAGTAAAACTTCTTTAGACTAACTCTGCTTTCTGCTGTAAAAACATTAGAAATAACTGATTTTTACATACAATTATATTTAAAAATCACTTTCTAGTTCATGACGTGTAGTTTATTTTATATGTTATATATAATCTAGATATATAATGTAGAAAATGATCTAATTATTAATTCAATAACTCCGGTGGAAATCTGATAAGCTCTCCGGATAGACAGGATGTCAGTTCGCCCGGAACAAGTTACTGGAAACTTATCTTTTATATTTAATGAAAAAGTTTTATAATAACTCCTCCGGCAACGAAATAGTTTTAATCCGGGTAATTTGCAGAATAATTCATACAATATTGACATTTTGGCATTATGTGCAGCAAAATGCGCGAATGCACATTGTGCCGAGTGAAGTTGCAATTGTTAAAGTCGTTAAATGCAGTTAATTTTCGAATGAACATTGTACCCGAGTGAAGGTGTGTATTCAAATATAGAATATATGAAAAGATTGTGAAGTCTCAGTTTACAAATTTTAAGTTGTGCGAGTTCAAAGTTTGATCATGTTTTCTAAATAATTTTGTTCCAAGACTTGTATATTGTTATATACGTAATTATAGCCAATTTAATTAGCTTTCTAATGATATAATATTGTTAATATGTTTAATTAAATTTAAACAAAATGAATATAAATGTAAACTAAAGCGTTGCAAATAAAAGCAATATGGACGCCTTACGATGTTGTTAATTTCAAAGTTTAACGAATTATTATTGCGTAAGTTTGTTCCGACGTTTACAAATTGTTGTATACAGATTTATAGCTAATTTTATCTACTTCATGACAAAATATTAATATAGATAACCATAAAGATGAATTTTGTTACAATATTGCTAAATTTAATAATGTGTAACTAATGACATCCACCAATGCTAATTCAACTTTAATGGTTTTAAATTTCACATATTTTTCTTATTTAATTTTGTGTGAAAAGTTATTAAACATTATATACAGATTTATAGACAATTTTATCAGCTTTCTAACGATATATAGTAATATATTTGTTTTATAACAAATTTTAGCAATATGAAGGTAAATATAAAGGAAACCGTTGTTTTTGTAAATAAAATGACATACGTATATAGTTTTTTCAAATTAAAATAAATTATCGTGTCGTATCGACAGAATATATATTTTTTACATATTTTTTTACAGACGAATAAATTCAATTATGCGTTTTTATAAATTGTTTTTTAGCGAATATGTCACAAACGTACATCCTTTGACGTTTTTAGTATTAATATTAAACGTGAGGTAAATTATATTATTCTAATAATACGTTTATATATATATATATATATATATATATATATATCAATATTTATTTTACAAAATCACTTCATCTTTGCTTGTCAAATTCCATTTGTAAATCCTTCATTCATCATTCATCCTTTATTTTACTCAATTTATTAATCCCACTTCTCTTTTCATAAAATTTTAAGTCATTTCATTTCGACTTGGCTTGTTTTGATATTTTTGGGATTTATGATAATCCTTCAAAACAGGAATATATATATATATATATATATATATATATATATATATATAATATAAATTTTATCGCATGTTTTCCAGTAAAATCTCTCTCGATTCTAAATCAATCAATCAAGGTTCTTCTGACAAGTTTAAAAGCATAATCTGTTATGAACACACTTTATATATACTTAGATACACTTGTATAATATAAATATATATATATATATATATATATATATTATATATATATATATATATATATATACATATATATATATATATGAGAGAGGATATATTTGAATGATTAGAAATGATTTGTTTCACGGTTTCTCATTTTATCACGAACTCGAAATAACTTATTGCTTACACGAAAATGCTTTCGCCGAAATTCCTTCAGACGATTTCTTACAGAATTTCACAAATTGAGCGATGAGGTTATATATATATATATATATATATATATATATAACAAAAACCTTATTACATATATGCTAAATATCATGCATTAACAATTTCAATTAACTTTATACATTTTCAATACTCTCCTTCACATTTTTCTAGTTTTCAATATTTGAATTCAAACGATCATACAATTGTGCAAACTTCACACTCGATTGAATTCAAACTATCAACGCCGCCATCTTAACAAAATGTTAAATGCAGTTAAAATGTCAACGCAACATTGTGCACGAGTAAAATATAAATCACTGATAATTAATTAATTCGATATAATAAATTAATTTAGTAAATAAATTAAATTACTATGCACCATTTATCAATTTCCCCAATAGGTCATTTAGGAAAACTTGTGTGTTTGTGATAAATCTCAATATTATGATAATGTAATAGTGATAAATATATTCTATCTCGTCGTAGGTGGAGAGATCGTTTCTCTTATTTGTCTGATATGACACATTTGGGATTCTTTTAACAAAAATGACGTGTGATAAATTGTTTGACTTTTGGAATCTTCAAAAGTTATTTATATAGCAGAAAAATACTTTGAGTTTGTATCTATTCAAAAAATATAAATAAAGTTGTTTAATTATTATTTTATACCGATTTGAATGATCTAAAAAACTTTCTGCTTGTATTGACAAAAATTTGAGGATAAAAAATTATTACATATTTTTTATTTTCCATAAAATATTTTTGTAATTTTGGATTATATTCAAAAAATCACACAAGCTCAGCACAGTCTAAGCGCCACTCTGGTACAAATGTTTACCCGAGTGCGTTTAGACTGTTTATGTTCCGGAGCACTTTTTCCAATTTTCGTGAAAACTATTGAAAAATGTGAAAATGCCGCCGAGCTAAGCACAGTGTAAGTGAAATTGTCGCACAGAATTATTTGCAAGACTGTGACTATGCGGGAGCACTTTTTCAATTTTGTGCAAATTAGGCTACTATTTTTTTTTTTTAAATTGAATTCGAAATGAAATGCCGATTGTTAATGTTCTGGAGATAAATTGATTTATTTATAATTTACATTTGATTTGCACAGATATAACAAGATAGCAAGAATATGAATGAAAGTTACAGTATTTGTAATAGTATACTCTACTGACGAGCAAAATTATAATAAATGTTAGAAATTAAAATATATCGAAATATGTATGTATTTATATTTGTGTATAATTTCTCATTTCCGCGTGAAAGTTTCTTAAGCAAAAAATCTTCGAGAACAAAGTTGTTTGGCTGAAAACTTTCTAAAGTTTCTTCGTTGGAAAGCACAACTTTACAAAGGCTCTCCAGTCTCCACCTTACACTTTTTTTTCTTATTATTATGAAATTAATTGTATGAAACCATTAATTAGAGCACTCAAAGAGTTCTAAAGATATTTGTTTGTGAGATACATAATTAAAACTCTTTTTATTTTAAATTAATAGTTACTTATTATCATTTCGTACAAAAGTAATAATCGCGATTGAATCGAAATAAATGACGTAAATTATTAGAATAAATCGTGTTTCATTCGACATAAATAACGTATTATTATTAAATTCTTATTATTAATATTAAATCAAATTCATTGTATTTAATTTTTTTTACTATTTAAGTTCGAATAATAGTCAATTTTATATTTTATTTCGAGTACAATGTCTAATTTGAATTTTGACTGCATTTAAAACAGTTGACAGTTTTCATTCATTCGAGAGTTGAGAGTGAAGTTCGACAATTGTTATAACCGTTTGAATTCAAATATTGAAATCTAGTAACTTCTTATTATATTATCATAATATTGAGATTTATTAGAAACACACAATTCCTATTATTTATTATTACTAATTCTGTTACAATAATTGTCATTATATTTTTATTTTGAGCATAATAATTGATTCTACATTTTGACTCCATTTAAAACAGTTGACAGTTTTAATTCACTCGAGCGTGAAGTTCGCCATTTTACAACCGTTTGAAATCAAATATTGAAAATGGATACTTAGATATAATATATTAATTTTTATATTATTAAATTGTTTTTATTTATTCATTGCGCTTATAATTGATTAAAACTATTTTTAATACATCTATATTTAATTTTTCAATAAAATAGCCAATGATTTATATTTAATTTTGAGCTCAATGGAAGAAGACATTTTGACTGCATTTAAAACAGTTGATAGTTTTAATTTACTCGAGAGTGAAGTTTGCACAATTGTTATAACCGTTTGAATTCAAATATTGAAATATGTTGATTTACATATTACAATGAAAGTACACACATAAATTATATGGACGTTTGAGACTCTTATCTTATAAAAAAGGGACTCTACTGACGAGCAAAATGAACCGAGTATTATATTGCAAAATATTTTGATAATTTGGAGCGTTAAAAGTAAAAAACGAACTCTACTGATAAAAACGTGAAGCTCAAGATATATGTAGAAAATATAGTTGTATTAGTTTTTGATTATTTTATATGAATACACATAAATATATGTATATTATATATATTTGTGTATAATTTCTTATTTCCCCGTGAAACTTTCTTAAGCAAAAATCAAGAACTAAGTTTTTGGCTGAAAACTTTCTAAAGTTTCCGCCTCTCGGCTGTTCTTTTGTAAAGCACAACTTTACAACTTTACAAAATCTTTTACAATGCCATGAACGATATCAAATATATTTTAAAATCGCTTCACATTATTATTATTAGTACGAAACAATTAATTAGGGCATATGAAATATGAGGATAAGTCTAAAGATATTTGTAAAATATATTGTGGGAATCAAAGAGGCCATGATTTTTTATAAAAAAATAATTCATGTTATGTCATAATTCATGTCATTGTATAGTTTTGATAATATTTTAATTCATTTTGATATAAAACATAGAAAATCTTTCTACTAATATTTATATAAATATACTATATTTCCTTTTTAAATTAATCATCACTCAATATTCTAATAAATACCAAAAATAACTAGTTGGTTTGGTATTTAGCCTTGAGGCAAGTTACATGAACTTCCCGAAATGTGTAAATAATCGACTTAATTAAAAAAAAATGTGTAAATAATATACTTCATTAATCCTACTTAAAAAAAAACGATAATAATTTTAGCAAACTTTGACGAATTTTTAAAATTAAACTACTTGTTGTAAGGCCGTAATATTACAGTAAGTTCTATAAGACCATGATGTATATCGCCAAAAAAAGTTCCATGAAAAACGGCTTAATTTTTTTTTTAACAGTTAATTACAAGAAAACGGCTCGGTAGATTTTCACCTAAAATTAATCAGCATCATTCCCAACTAATATCTTTCGAACAGTTTTTGATATTTTAAAATCGGTTCGGTAGGATGAGCTTAAATATGTACGAAAAGTTTTTTCGAATTACAAAGAAACGGCTTGTCAGATCGTTGCACAAAACTGACAAACGATAGTCCTCACCGAAATACATCAAATGGCTTTGAAATTTCTAAAATCGGTTCAGGCGTTTTTGAGAAAACGTCGATCAAAAGTCTAATTTTGACAAATGCCAAAAAGACCATACTGATTTTTGCAAACTTTGACGAATTTTTAAAGCTGAACCAGTTGTCGTAGGGCCGTAATATTTTAGTATGATCTAGAAGACTATGGTATCTACCGTCAAAAAAATAATCATAAAAATCGTCGAAATTTTTTTTTTAAAAACTTTATTACAAGAAAACGGCCCGGCCGATCTCTGCCAAAAACTAATCAGCACGATTCCCAACCAATATCTTTCGAACGGTTTTTGAATTTTCAAAATCGATTCAGAATTGCGGGCTAAAACGTAGACGAAAAATTTTTCATTTCTGCCATTTATAAAGAAACGGCTTGGCCGATCGTCGCACAAAACTGACAAACAATAGTTCTCGTCGAGATACATCGAATGGCTTTTAAATTTTTGAAATCGACCCAGCCGTTTTCGAGAAAACGTCGATTTATGGCAAAAAATCTGTTGGTGCACACGCACACACACACATACACACACACACACACACACACACACACATACTTTTTCCAAATTTGGTCTCATTCGATTCAGAATGGCTTGAAACGTCGAGAAAACATAAAATTAGCGAATCGGATTTTTTGATGAAAACATAAACTTCTCCTTCGGGAAGTTAAAAAGAATTATTATCAGATTGAGCATTATTACTTCGAGCACAATTATTGATTCTCCATTTTTACTGCATTTAAAACAGTTGACAGTTTTAATTCACTCGAGTATGAAGTTTGTCTTAAGTGTAACTGTTTGAATTCAAATATTAAAAATAGATACTTACATCATATGAATTTATTTATAATTAATATCATTTTATTTATTTAATGTTTAATTTAAATTTTTGTTTTTATAACATTAAATATAATTGAAATACAATAGAAATTAAAGAATTTTTTTCATTAAAACTACAATGAAACGTTGTGACAATATATAGTACAAGATAGAAATTAAAATTTATAAATAATGTGAATTATATAAACGAGTGTATAATTATTAATATAATAGTAACAAAACAACAAAAATTATATCAATAATATGAGTCTTTATGTTCCCTTTTTTCTTGTTGATTTTTTTCTCTAGTCTCAAGGTTGCTTATACATTATTACTATTTAATTTGCTCGTCAGTAGAGTCCCTTTTCTTTTTTCTTAAAATTGTTTTTAAATTATTATGAAATTATTTAGATTGAAATTATTGTCAGTAGAGTCCTTTTCGTTCGTCACCAGAGTGTTTTTCCTAATTTAGTTTGATTTTTTTTGTTTTTGTTTGTCTTAAAAATTCTTTTCATCTTAATATTAAATTTCAATTTCATTTTTGCTCGTCAGTGGAGTCCCCTTTTTGTCATATAAAAGATTGTTTTTACATTACAAAATGCACAATGCATTTAACACTTTGTTGTCTCGAGTGTGAAGTTTGCATAAATGTTAAACCGTTTGAATTCAAATATTGAAATCTAGAAACTTCTTATTAATATTCAATTCTAGTAATTCCAACCCTGTGATAGTAAAAAAAAAGGATCTTCACTGACTAAGAAATCAAATTTTGATCTAGGAGTTTAAAAAAGGAACTCTACTGACGAGCAAACTTTAATTTTGATCTAGAAAAAGATTGAAGCTGATTTTGCTCGCCAATAGTCTCCTTCTTCTTAAATTCATAGAAAGTAAAAATATACTATGATATCCCATTCAATTTGTGCTAATTCCAGCTAACCTCCTATATATATATTCTATATTCCACTGTCCAGCATTCCATTAGTATTTGCAATTGCGTGAATGGTTGCTCTACCGCCCTCAACCGTTCCTCTTAATCGCGTACAATTCCTCTTAATTATCGTATGATTCAGATCACGAATTTAGTCAAATAGACAAATAGACAAACAGACAGACAAATGCACAAACAGCCATACAAATAGACGAGAAATAGGTAAATAGACACATAGAGTAGATCCAATAAGTTGTATTGAGTGTCCCCAAATTGATATAGACAGAGAGCTAAAGGAAAGTATTTAGAAAAACATTACTTATTGCAAAATACCAAACTAAATGTTTATTGTTAAATTATTAAATTTGCTATAAAGCTCGTTAATTAACAATCGGTATAAAAATATTTTGTCAAAATTTTCTCTTACAAGATGTCTTAGTAATTTTACAATATATATTTTAAACTAGCATAACTATCATAATTTATTAGTGCTGAATTTTGTCTCCATTTGTCTATATCAAATTCTGCAAATGTATTCCCGAAGCAAACAAATCTACATTCGAAACGGTGGAGGAACACTTTTGCAGATTAATTTGCAGAGTGCGTCGCCGTCGTGACGAACATTCGGAATATTAAGGACGTATGAATTAAATATACTATGAGATTATATATGTATATATATATCTATATTATATATGTAATTTATATATATATTATTATGTTATGTTTTAGATTCAATATTGAATTTCAAACGGTTCTTACATTGGGAATTTGAAAAAAAAATTATATATTATTTTTATGCGCTTTAAAACTACATTATTAAATTTATTGATGTGTGAAAGAAAAAACAAAAAAAAATGTTTTTCAATTAGTTATGGGCGTTTGAAATTGATATATTCAAAAAATAGTCACGTGACCGTTAACGGCTACCGTGCCTGTGACGTCAGATTGTAATTGCAACCTCACAACAGCGCAGTGCCGTTATTCTATTAGTGCAGTGCTTACGATTATATTTTACGTAACTTGATAAACACGTCGTAAATTTTCCTTTAAAAACGATTTTGTTGAAGTTAATTTAGTTCAACTATATGTGATAAAGGATTTATAAAAGCAAATTCTGATAATGTTCCTAATATTGATATTTATGGTAGCCGAATTTTAAAAATGATTTTCGGTTTAATTCTGCGGAAGTTCGAGACGCCAAGGCATTGATAAGTCTGTTAAAAAATATTATAAATCACAATATTTAAGTTTTAATTTTATATTGAATATAATTACCTAATAAATTAATTTTAGAGCATCGCGTGAAAGTTACTTCAAAACTTTGAAGACGATCAAAAAAAATATGTTAGCGTATTGAAATATGATGATGCAAACACTCGAGATCTTATTAAAAATGTATTATTCTGGTCCAAAAATATACCCAAAGCTGTTCAACTCTGTAGAAAGTTAATTAAGTTAAAGTCTTAATTAGTTATTATTCAATATATTTTGATGATATGATACAAATGCAATAAACGATAAATGTATAATAAATGAATAAAATAATAAATATATGAAATATACATTTAGCAATTTCTTTAGTCATGAAAATATTTCTTAAACTTTTTCTTCTTATTCTTCTAAATTTAACTTGAAATTATAGCTGTTCGTAAATTCACTAGTGCTGCTGCGATGATAACAATAAAGTCTATTAAAGGTACCATATTGGATTAACAACCGCATGAGGTTTGAGAAAATCAAACTTTTTCATTGGTATTTGTACATAATGGTACAAAACAAAAAGCGATAAACATTTTACGTTTGACATTTTTATAATTTTTGAATATTTAACAAAACAGAACGATATTATATAAAGCTCAAAGCATAGCACATGTTCAAAGCTGTATACTACTATGTATCGCCCGTAACAGAATGACGTCACACGCGCTTGGCTTCGTTCGGGATCTGTCGGCGCTCTTCGATACCGAATACTTTTAATTAGGTATAACTTTTTAATTATTGCGAGAAAAAACAAAAAAAAAAACTTTGTTATAAAATTCATATAAGATCTTTCCATTAAAAAAATAAAAAAAAAAAATTCAAATACCTAATTGGCAAACTTCACTTTCTATCGAATTTGAACTGTCAACGTCGCCATGTTAATAAACTGTTAAATGCCGTCAAAATGGCGACGTAACATTGTGCTCGGAGTAAAATATGAAATTGACTATTATTGGAACTTAAATAGTAAAAACAAAATGAAGTATGAGGAAATTAATATAATATAATAATAATTCGTCACTCAAACGCGTTTACTTCTATACAAAGTTATAATGAGTAATGATTAATTTAAAAAAAAAGAGTTTTAATTATTATCTCACAAACAAATATCTTTGGAACTCTTTTGAGTGCTCTAATTAATGGTTTCATACATTAATATTATAATAATAATAAGGAAAAAAAAGTCGAAGATGGAGACTGGAAAGCCTTTGTAAAGTTTTGCTTTTCAACTGAAAAACTTTAGAAAGTTTTTCAGCCAAAGAAGTTTGTTCTCAAAGATTTTTTGCTTAAGAAACTTACACGCGGCAATGAGAAATTATACACTAAATATATAATATATATATATATATAATATATATATATATATATATTATTTCCTATATTTGTTTTAATTTTGTTCGTCAGTAGAGTCCAATTTTCACCTTAATTACTCCAGATTATTGCAAATAGTAAAATGGCGTTTGCTCTTCAGTAGAGTCCTTTTTTTACAAATAAATGATATTGCTCGTCAGTAGAGTTCCTTTTTATAAAAGTACAAATTGTAGTTTTCTGAGTTACAATAAAAAAATCGAGAAACGAAAAAAATCCTTTTCTGGATTTTAAAAAATAATTTTTTCGTCAGTAGAGTTTAGTTAGCAATTTATTTTGCTTGTCAATAGGGTCATCTTTTTTATCTTCTAGATGAAAATTAAATTAGCTCGTCAGTAGAGTCCCTTTAATATTCTAGATCAAATTTTAGTTTGCTCATCAGTAGAGTCCCTTTTTACTATTTTAGATCAAATTTAAAGTTTACTCGTCAGTAGAGTCCATTTTTAACAAACAATGATCTAAATTAAGTTTGCTCGTCAGTAGAGTCCTTTTTTTAACAAATAAATGGTAAAATTGCTCGTCCGTAGAGTTCCTTCTTATATAAGTACAAAATTGTTCTTATAAAAGCACAAAGTAATAAAATAAAAAAATCGTGAAAAAGTTTTTTCTTTTCTGGAATTTTAAAAACATTTTGCTCGTCAGTGGAGTCCATTTCTAATAAACAAACGATCTTAATTGCTCCTTTTTTTATAAAAGTACAAAAAAAATTCTTATAAAAGTACTAAGTTTTAGTTACAGTAATAAAATTAAACAAATCGCGAAAAAAAAGTTTCACCCTTCTCTGGAATTTTAAAAACCTTTTAGTTTGTAATTTAATTTGCTTGTCGGTAGAGTCCCTTTTTCTATTTTCTAAACCAAAATTAAAGTTTGCTCGTTAGTAGAGTCCTTTCTTTAAACTTCTAGATCAAATTTGATTTGTTAGTCAGTAGAGTTTCCTTTTTTTTTATTTACTGAATTTCAATATTAATACATAGCAAGTTTCTATATTTAAATATTTGAATTCAAACGGTTGTATATTTGGCAAACTTCACTCTGGAGTGAATGAAAACTGTCAAGGACGCCATGTTGTAAATTAAATTTAAATTTGAAAACAAGAAATGAACTTTACTGAATAAATATTTTTGAAATAAGAAATAAACTCTACTGACAAGCTATTTAAACTATAACGAAAAGTAAAGAAACTCTATTCTCTATATAAAAAATAAATCAAACTCTACTGTTGAATCAACGCAAATCAGAATTGACCTAGTCATTTTACAACCTGATGACAAGGTCTAGTTTCTCCTTAACGATTCCTTTTGGATCAAGATTTTAAAAAAAGGGACTCTACTGACGAGCAAACTTTTTTTTTCATCGACGAGATGTTTAAAAAGGGACTCTACTGACAAGCAAAATGAAAAACAAACTTGATTTTCGATCTCACAAAAGGGACTCGAGCAAATTCAAATATTTATCTTTATGAGAAAGAAAGGGACTCTACTGACGAGCAAACTTTAATTTTCGATTTAGAAGATAATAAAGAGACTTTACTAACAGCAAATTTAAATATTCAAATTTATGTGACAAAAAGGGTCTCTACTGATGAGCAAATTAGATTCGGTAGAGCGATCTCCTCTCTATTTTATCTTATTCTCTGGAATCTTATTCGGTGTAAACCAGCTTAATAAAATCAATGATAGTTTGTCATTGGAAGAAAAATCAGCTCATAGTTCTTACAGGATAATAAAATATTCTGATACTGATTGACTTTTTATGGAAATGTAGAAAAACTCCACAGAAATCGAGATATTCCTATATATATATATATATATATATATATATATATATATATATATATATATATATCAAGTATTGGTATTATTATTCACTAAACATAGAAAACTACATCATTTTGTTGGAACAAGCTGACGCCCGATACCATAATAGGAAACGTGTCGTGCTATCGAAATGGAGAGATCTCCATGAGAAATATTTCATACAAATATAATATATATATATATATATATATATATATATATATATATTTATATATAAACATGATAAATTGCAAAAGTTTTTCCAATTTTGATTCCACCAGAAAGTAAGTCATATGTTTATAAAATACACAGTTAATATGATTTTACTTTTATTTATTACGCTTATAATTTTCTGCCTCATTTTTTTCTAGATTTTTTTATGTTTGTTTGTCAGTAGAGTTCATTTTTATTAATAAAAATCTCCCATATGCTCTAATTGTATGTTAAATTTTAAGAGAATAGAGTTTGCTTGTCAGTAGAGTTCTTTCTCAAGCCAGAAGACAAGTTTTAGATAAAAAACATAATTTAAGAGAAAAATAAATGTTTTGAACGTTATTTTAACATTTTCAAATTTATAATCACGTTTGTTTAAATAACTTTTTTCAGGTTTGCTTGTCAGTAGAGTCCTTTTTTCTATTAAATATCTTGCTAAATTGCGCATAGTTCAGTTTGTTTGTCAGTAGAATTCCTCTCACAAATTTGCAAATATTCAAGTTGCAGAAATTATTTTAATGTATTCAATATACTTTCTATTTAATATATTTACATATAATTTAACATTTAAGTACATAGATTTAAATATTTGAATTTAAACCGTTATCAAATTGGCAAACTTCACACTCGAGTGATTTTAAACTGTCAACGTCGCCATTGTAACAAACTGTTAAATGTAGTCATTGTGCTCCAAATTATAAATTTCACAACTTTTCTTATTTAATTTTGTTTGAAAAGTTATGAAACGTTATATACAAATTTGTAGATAATTTTATCAGCTTTCTAATAATATATAATACCATCGTTATATTTCAATTGTTTAGAATGAATATAAGCGTGTTTATAAAAAAGTACAACCGATGGAACCAATAATATAAAATGAGACTTTAAAGATTAAAAATATTTGGTAAATAATTTTGTTCGAAGCGTAATAAATTGTTATATACAGTGTTGTAGATATTTTTATTAGCTTTCTAACGATATATAATAATATATAAGTGCTAGAACAAATTTTAGCAATATAAACATAAATATACAAAGTGTAACCTATAAAATTCATCAATGGCTAACTACAGTTACAACTTTACAGATTTTTCTTGCTAAATTTTGTTTAAAAAGTTTTCAAGCGTTATATACAGATTTGTAGATAATTTCATTACCTTTTCAACAATATATAACACTATTCTTATATCTTAACTTTGTTTAACAAAATGAACGTGCAACCGATGAAACTAACATACATATTGGATGCAGCAAAACAATTTATTATAATTTGTATATAAAATGTTTTAAAATTACTGCATTTAATTTTGAACAATGCACCCAACACAGTGAAGTTGTCCGCGGTTCATTACTGTCAACTCTTCACCGACCGTTAACATTTGAATTTGAATTTACAATATAATATTTGTGTGTTATCATTAACTATAATGTTATATTTTTATGCTAATTGCTGACATCGAGTTTAAACAATATATAATACTATTGTTATATTTTAATTATTAACTTCCCGAAGGAGAAGTTTATGTTTTCATAAAAAAATCCGATTCTCTAATTTTATGTTTTCTCGACGTTTCACGCCATTCTGAATCGAATGAGACCAAATTTGGAAAAAGTATGTGTGTGTGTGTGTGTGTGTGTGTGTGTGTATGTGTGTGTGAACAGATTTTTTGCCGTAAATCGACGTTTTCTCTCGAAAACGGCTGGGCCGATTCCAAAAATTTTAAAGCCATTCGATGCATCTCGACGAGGACTATCGTTTGTCAGTTTTGTGGGACGATCGGCCGAGACGTTTCTTTATAAATAGCAGAAAAGTGAAAAATTTTTCGTGCACGTTTTAGCCCGCAATTCTGAACCGATTAAGAAAATTCAAAAACCGTTCGAAAGATATTGGTTGGGAATCGTGCTGATTAGTTTTTGGTAGAGATCGGCCGGGCCGTTTTCTTGTAATAAAGTTTTTAAAAAAAAAATTTCGACGATTTTCATGATTATTTTTTTGACGGTAGATACCATAGTCTTCTAGATCATACTAAAATATTACGGCCCTACGACAACTGGTTCAGCTTTAAAAATTCGTCAAAATTTGCAAAAATCAGTATGGTCTTTTTGGCATTTGTCAAAATTAGACTTTTGATCGACGTTTTCTCAAAAACGCCTGAACCGATTTTAGAAATTTAAAAGCCATTTGATGTATTTCTGTGAGGACTATCGTTTGTCAATTTTGTGCAACGATCTGCCAAGCCGTTTCTTTGTAATTTGAAAAAAACTTTTCGTCCACATTTAAGCTCATCCTACCGAACCGATTTTAAAATATCGAAAACTGTTCGAAAGATATTAGTTGGGAATGGTACTGATTAATTTTAGGTTGAAAATCTACCGAGCCGTTTTCTTGTAATTAACTGTTGAAAAAAAATTTAAGCCGATTTTCATGGAACTTTTTTTTGTCGATATACATGATGGTCTTATAGAACTTACTGTAATATTACGGTTTAATTTTAAAAATTCGTCAAACTTTGCTAAAATTATTATCGTTTTTTTTTTGAAATAGGATTGATGAAGTATATTATTTACACATTTTTTTTTTGATTAAGTCGATTATTTACACATATCGGGAAGTTCATGTAACTTGCCTCAAGGCTAAATACCAAACCAACTAGTTTATATTGAAATAATCGTTGATATAAAAGATGCAACCGATGAAACGAAAATTGCAAGGTACTTGACGTACATTTTAAAATATTATAGGCCTACGAAAAGTAAATAGTATAAATAATATAAATAAAGTAAAAGTATAAATTACGTAACTACATAAAAAATGTAAGACAGTTTCAACAATTTTAAGTAATACACTGATGCGACTTGCACTTTTATTTTATTATTTGCCACATTTACATTATGTTCTAACAAAAAGCCTTTTGCTGTATATAAAAAATAACCTTTCTATAAATACACAAGAAAGTCTAAAAAAAAGTACACGATACAGTGGAGAGTTTAATTTTACAAGTCGTTCCTTTTATTTACCTACAAAACTTTTCTATTTATTTAAGAACGTCTACGACTACCTTTTCCTTTACATACTCGAATGTAATAAATTATAGTGTAGTAGAGTATTATGTAATAGTGTGCTCTAGTGTAGTTTATTCGGTTTATTTACGTTTATTTACGGTTTCTGCGGCTAACAAGAAATTTGATACCGTCCTC
This sequence comes from Ctenocephalides felis, assembly GCF_003426905.1. Lineage (NCBI taxonomy): Eukaryota > Metazoa > Arthropoda > Insecta > Siphonaptera > Pulicidae > Ctenocephalides > Ctenocephalides felis. The sequence continues at coordinate 2,178,226 of NW_020538040.1, read as the reverse complement.
TCCACCCGAGAGAGAAAACAGAGTAAATACAATCTGCTCCTTTTGGGGATAGAATTTAATGGGATAACATTAAGAAACTATTTGCTCGGCATTCGGTTAGTATGAAAGGGATTAATTGACTGACTGTGAAATGTTAAAATATAATTAATTTATTCATTACTAAATCCATTCTAGTAATTAGGAGAGATTTATATTTTACTTCGTGCACAATGTACGTCGCCATTTTGACTGCATTTAACAGTTTGTTAACATGGCGACGTTGACAGTTTTAAATCACTCGAGTGTGAAGTTTGCCAGATGCTAAACCGTTTGAATTCAAATATTTAAATTTAGAAAATCATTATTTTAAGGATTATCAGCACAACTTACTTACACAACTCTTACTAAGTAGCGTGTTAAAAATATTAATAGACTGCTCCAAATTTAATGTATTATATGAAATGTATTTATTATTAATTGAATTTCAATAAATGTGAGTGATTTATAAATGACAAATAATGAAATAAATGCGCAAGTCGCATCAATGTATTACTTAAAATTGTTGAAACTTTCTTACATTTTTTATGTGAAGTTATGTAATTTATATAAACAACTTTTCGTGGACCTATAAATATTTTAAAATGTACGTCAATTACCATACAATTTTTGTACCATCGGTTGCATTTTTTTATATCCACGATTATTTCAATATAAATAATTAAAATATAACAATAATATTATATATTGTTTAAAACCCGATTAGCATAAAAATATAATATTATAGTTAATGATAAAACACAAATATTACATTGTAAATTCAAATTCAAATCTCAACGGTCAGAAAAAGAGTTGACAGTACCAACCTGCGTACAACTTCACTGTGTTGGGTACATTGTTCATAATTAAATGCAGTAATTTTATAGTACATTTTATATACAAATTATAATTAGTTGTTTTGCCTCATTCAATATGTATGTAGTTTCATCGGTTGCACGTTTATTTTGTTAAACAAAATTAAAATATAACATGAGTGTTATATATTGTTAGAAAGCTAATAAAATTGTCTACAAATGTATATATAACGTTTAAACACTTTTCTAACAAAATTTAGCAAGAGAAATCTGTAAAGTTGAAACTGTAGTTAGCCATTGATGAGTTTCATAGGTTACATTTTTTATATTTACGTTTATATTGCTAAAATTCTTTCTACAACATATATATTATTACATATCGTTAAAAAGCTAATGAAATTGTCTATAAGACTGTATATAACAATTTATTACGTTTCGAACAAAATTATTTACCAAATATTTAAAGTGCATATATTAATTGCACTTTTATATTAATTATCGGTTGCACTTTTTTATAAACCTGTTCATTTTATTATAAACAATTGGAATATAATAATAGTGTTATATATTGTTAGAAAGCTAATAAAATTATCTACAAATCTGTATATAACGTTTAATAACTTTTCAAACAAAATTAAATAAGAAAAAATAATGAAATTTATAATTTAGTTAGCCATTGGTAGATTTTATTGGTTACATTTTTTTATATTAAGCATTATTGTAATAAAATTCATGTTTATGGTTATTTGTTATGAAATATTGTTAAAAAGTAGATAAAATTACCTATAAATCTGTATACAACAATTTGTTAGTATTAGAACAAAATTATGTACAAATAATTCGTTAAACTTTGAAATTCTAGTCGTTTCAATTTTATTTTTCTGGTTTTGATTTAATTTGCTCGTCAGTAGAGTCCCTTGTTTTGAATTCAGTAATTAATCGATTTTCTCATCAGTACAGTCCCTTTTTTGGCTTCTAGTTCTAAATACAGTTTGCTTGTCAGTAGAGTCCCTTTTTCTGTACTTTGTTCGCCAACAGACGTATTTTTTTTTTCAATTTTTAGTCTCTCATTCAACTTGCTCGTCAGTAGAGTCCTTTACTAATTTTTTATCTTGATATTTAATTTGCTCGTCAGTAAAATCCCTTTTTTTTTAAATCCAATAAATCGGTATTCAGTTTGTTCGTCAGTACAGTCACTTTTTTCTAATTTACTGAATTCATACTCACAATTTGCTCGTCAGTAGAGTCCTTTTCTAAATCTATTAAATCGAAATTAAGTTTGCACGTCAGTGGAGTCCCTTTTTTATCATCTATGCCTAAAAATTCAATTTGCTCGTCAGTAGAGTCCGTTTTTAATCCAACGACAAGGTTTATTTTTCCCTTATAATTAACGATAACAAATTAGTTTGCTCGTCAGTAGAGTCCCTTTTTTAAACTTCTAGATCAAATTTGATTTTGTTAGTCAGTAGAGTTTCTTTTTTATTTACTGAATTTGAATATTAATTAAGAGTTTGTTTTTTATTTACTTAATTGAATATTAATAGCAAGTTTCTAGATTTCAATATTTGAATTCAAACGGTCATACAATTGTGCAAACTTCACTTTCGAGTGAATTAAAACTGTCAACTCCTATACGCAGTTAAAATTTCAAATCACATTATACTGGAAGCAAAATATAAATCTACAACTAAATTAGTAATAGATAAATTTAACATCAGATTTACTAATTAACGATTAAATTAATTGAATTTAAATATAATGCTACATATTTCATTAATTATAAACGCAACGAATGTATAAAACCGTGTAATTTGTATATAAACTAATATTTGAATTCAAACGGTATAACAATTGGCAAACTTCACACTCGAGTGAAACTGTCAACGTCGCCATGTTAACAAAGTGTTAAATGCAGTCAAAATGGCGGCGTCACATTGTGCTCAAAGTAAAATATAAATTACTGACAATCATTAGAACTGAATTAGTAATACATAAATTTGATGACAAAATTAATTTTAAATGTAATAAAATAGTTTTAATTACGTAAATTGTCCTCCAGACTGAGACACAAATATTATGGACTTTTTATTTTAATATAATCCAAGCGCAAATATTTGATTTGCTTCGGCGAAATTATTAAAATTTCGTGCATTTCTCATTGTTTCGTTTTATTTACGGTGGAGGGAGAGTAATTTTATTAATATTTTCGGATTAAAATATTTAAAATAAAATATTTCAGACTGTCTGTTCAAAATCCTGTTTGCATATTTGTACTTTTTAATCTAAATACATATTTATACATGAATAAAATTAAATCATATTTATAATTTAAAAAAAATAGTCTGCAGATATTTTTTCAAATTTTATATTATAATTTAGACATTTCTGAGATTTTAGATTAACTTTGTCTCAGAAACTTTCTGAGCAAAAAATATATGAAGTCTGAAATCAATGTAAGATACTTTTTTATAGGCGCCGTTGTCATGTCTCCGAAAAAGCAATAATAATAATAATAAAAGTAATAAAAATAACTATATAAATATGTATATATACATATATATATATATATATATATATATATATATAACATAGGGGAGCGTTGTGCCAACAGTTATATTTCTCAAAAAAAGCATTACGTAAATAATTATAAATTTGATTAAAAACCATTCCAAATAATCGTTTGACTCTCTTTTGCTCGTCAGTAGAGTCCTCTTCTTATTTTTTTACTGCTAATACAATTTAACAGTTTCATTTCATTATTTTGCTCATTAGTAGAGTCCCTTTTCTAATTTACCAAATAGTCATTTATTTGCACGGAACCCTTTTGGTTTTTATGGTTTGTAGGTATGATATTTGTATATTGCTCATTGAGACCTTTCATTTGATACCCCACATGCATATATTTGAAGTAAAACTTCTCAACTCACATTCGAATCCGAATTCTGCAACCCATTGGTTTACTTTTACAATATCTCTTGTAACTTTTGAACCGTTTGACCAAAACACATGAAATATTCAGCAAATTTGTGCGAAATTGAATTATCTAGAATATTTTATAATATATTAAGAACCCTAGAGCAGCAACTTGGTATACTTTAATTAACAAAAATTGCCGGTTGAAACTATATAATTGAGTAGTACGGAACCCTGTCATTTTGTTAAGATTGTTATTATGATTTTTAGATAAGGCTTGTCAAGACCTTTCATTTGATATCCGACATGCCTATATTTGAAGTAAAACTTTTTAACTAATTTTGGACACTCATTGGAAGTAAAACTTTTTAACTCATTTTGGACTTGGTAACTTGCTCGTCGGTAGAGTCCCTTTTTTATCTTATTTAGATATTTAAATTGCTCGTCAGTAGAGTTCTTTTTTTGAAGAATTATTAGAATTAAATTATCCGAGACTCGGGTAAATAAATTTATATATTTGAAGGTGGAAACTTCGGTAGGGTTATATAGTATTATTAATATTATTGTTATAGAGATATTGGGGTTGCATGGATTTGGGGGGTCTGTTCTTAATTGATTTGGACGTTTGTTCAATCGCCAATTATATACATCTGTTAGTCATTTGTATTATATATAATATATATATATATATATATATATATATATAATATATATATATATATATATATATACATATATATATTGAAAAAAAGCCTATAATATTTATGTTCAAGTCTGGAGGACATTTTGTTTGGACAATTAAAACTATTTTATTACATTTAAAATTAATTTTGTCATTAAATTTATTTATTACTAATTCAGTTCTAATAATTGTCTGTGATTTATATTTTACTTTGAGCACAATGTGACGCCGACATTTTGACTGCATTTAACACTTTTGTTAACATGGCGACGTTGACAGTTTCACTCGAGTGTGAAGTTTGCCACATGTTAAACCGTTTGAATTCAAATATTAGTTTATATACAAATTATACGATTTTATACATTCGTTGCGTTTATAATTAATGAAATATGTAGCATTATATTTAAATTCAATTAATTTAATCATTATTTAGTAAATCTTATGTTTAAATTATCTATTACTAATTTAGTTCTAGATTTATATTTTGCTTTGAGCACAATTGGACTTGAAATTTTAACTGCGTATAAGAGTTGACAGTTTTAGTTCACTTTAGGGTGAAGTTTGCACAATTGTATGACCGTTTGAATTCAAATCGAGTTAAACTTGTTATTGTTAATTATAAGGGAAAAACAAACCTTGTCGTTGGATTAAAAAGGGGACTCTACTGACTAACAAATCAAATTTGGTTTAGAAGTTTAAAAAAGGACTCTACTAACGAGCAAACTTTATTGCGATTTAGAACATTAAAAAAGGACTCTACTGACACGCAAATTGAATATCAAGATAGAAAATAGTAAAGTATTATTAATAATATGTTATAGAGAGATTTGGGTTGTATCGGATTATGTATATATATTGTTAGTTAAGGCAAAGGATTTGTCGATAAGAATGTACTTATCTTAAAGATAACACTTCGCAAATAAGTACTCTGATACAGACACAATCTAAATGCACTTGCAAACATTTTGTACCAGGTTGTCGCTTGGACTGTGCCTAGACCTGTAAAATTTTTATAAGTTGTTTCGCAATATTTTGCACAAAATTCGAAAAATGCTCAGTAAAGTCACATTCTAAACGCACTTGCTAAGACATTTGTACCAGATTGTCACTTAGACTGTACTTAGTCTGGGTAATTTTTTGAATTTTTCAACTCAAAACTTACATTTTTATAATTTACATAAAATTGGAAAAGTGCTCCGTAAAATCACGTTCTAGATTCATTGTTATACATTTGTATTAATTTGTAACTTAGACTGTTTCTATATTGGCTCTTTTTTGACTTTTTTGCGAAGTGAATTTTGATCAAGAATAATAATAAAAGGGACTCTACTGACGAGCAAACTCTAATTTTGGACTGAAAAATAAGAAAGGACTCTACTGACAAGCAAAGTAAATTTTTGATCAAAATAGTTAAAAAGGGACTCTACTGACGAGCAAACATGAAATTTTGATCTAAATAATAAAAAAGGACTCTACTGACGAGCAAAGTGAATTTGATCTAGAATATAAAAAAGGGACTCCACTAACGAGCAAACTCTAATTTAGACTGAAATTAAAAAAGGGACTCTACTGACAAGCAAATCGAATTTTGATCTAGATTATTAAAAAAAACTCTACTGACGAGCAAATTAAATATCTCTTATATGGCATTACATTTACATAAAGAACTCTACTGAAAATCAAACCAGAATTAGGAAACAAAAAAATCTCGAATAAGAACAATTTAAAAAAAATCTGACGAGAAAGGTAATAAAAAAAAAACATAATTACCAAGAGACTCTACTGACAAAGAAACTAAAAACAACTAATTAATTAAAAGCAAAAATTAATGTGACAGTTAGTGTGACACATAATACATACTCCAAGCTGACAACATGTTCATTTGGAATAAGCTTTT
>NW_020538040.1:2159990-2171804 GCF_003426905.1 Ctenocephalides felis | reverse complement strand
AAAATATTACATTAAAATAATTAGATAAGAAAATAAAAGTCAATGCTGGCTTAGAAAAGAACTCTACTGAAAAGAGACAAAAAGAACTCTACTGACTAGAATTAGATTAATAAACTCTATTGAAAATATTTTCTTTTCAAAAAAACAAAATATGCTATTAGTAGATCGAAATAACAAAATTAAAGTATTTGCTTGATAAATAAAAAAACCCTACTGTCAACCAAATTAAATATCGAAGAAAAAAATGATAAAAGAACTCTACTGATCAGCAAATAAAAGGTGAATTTTGACAAAAAAAAATATGTGTAAAAGTCTCAGGCTATTTATAGGCTACACATGAAAGGAAATAAGGATGAATAAATGGAATAAATAAGAAAGAACTCTACTGACGAGCAAATGCATTTCATTAATATTTTTTTCGTAATAAGATTTTGAAATGTTAATAATAATTATGTAAAAATAATTATTATTTATTAAATTACATACCTTTTGTGATAAGGGTCAATAAATTCGGGCATAAAACTTATACCCAACTCCACCAGACAACTATCGTTTAACGACCTGAAACAAATAAATAAAAAATATATAAATAAATAAATAAGCAATATATATTAATAAAAAAAATCGGTATAAAATAAATGTTAATATAGTAAATAATTAAAATAATTATTATCGTAAACAAACAGCAAATTAGGTTTCGGAAACATGTTCGTACGGTGGAGCAATTATGTAAGCTTTTTTTTATTAAAAAAAAAGCTATACCGTCTGTACTATATATAGTTAAGATTTGTAATTTTGTATGTCATGATGTATGATGTATATACATTAACAGCATACTATAAATTTTATGCAATTTTAAAGAAATTAGTACAAAATCTTATGTTTTTTTTTTCAAAATTTTACCTTTCAGTACTAACAGAAATTTTGATTTTAAAAAATTATACTGCCTGTACTATATATAGTTAAGATTTGTAACTTTGGTATATTATTTATCAAAATATGTACTTTCAGAATACATATATAAATTTTTATGTTTTTGAAGAAACTATTGAAGTTTTTAGACAGTTTACAAAATTTTGTCACTACGTATTAAAATTAAATTTATTTAATGTTATATTTAAAAATTTAATCTTATATTTAAAAATTTATACCAGCTGTACTATATATAGTTAAGAACTATGAATTTAGTATGTCATAGTATAAATAAATTTTTTTCACAAAATACACAAAATATTTAACAAAAATTATTTTTTTTTAAATGCTCAAATACATTCAAGTGCGAAAACGTAATATATATATTTGCCCTTGAAGGACACACTCATATATATATATATATATATATATATATATATATATATATATATATCTCAAAAGTCAATTGTTTTTTCCTGAACGTATTTCCAATGCGTTCAGAATATATCAAACTAATTTAAAAACAATATCTGTTTCTTTTTGTTCAGGTGATTTGTTTACCCAAGTGTTTTGTATTCAGAACGAACAAAAAACGAGAAACTGATTTGTTTTTCTAGTGAAAAATATTCTGTATATATATATATATATATATATATATATATATATAATATAAAATATAGTTTTCAATATTTGAATTCAAACGGTCATACATTTGTGCAAACTTTACTCTCAAGTGAATTAAAACTGTCAACTGTTTTAAATGCACTCAAAATGTATAATCACGTTGTGCTCAAAGTAAAATATAAATCATCTATAATATTTGGAAGTATTACAAATTAGTTATAGACAAATTTAATACTAACAAATAAGTAATATGATATTTTTATAATTTCATTAAAAAATACCATATTATTTGTATATGAATTAATATATTATTTATGCTTAAGTATCTAAATTTCAAATTTGAATTCAAACGGTTTAACATTTGGCAAACTTCACTCTCGACCAAATTAAAACTGTCAACGTAGCCATGTTAACAAAATGTTAAATGCGGTCAAAATGTCGAAGTAACATTGATATATATATATATATATATATATATATATATATATATATATATATGTGTGTAATCATATATCAAAAAGTTTATTCAGAAATCTATGGTCTACCACGTGAACCACAAATACCACTTCAATTGCTTTGTAATACTTTTATGAATAAAGTGAAAATTGAAATAAAGTGAAACATGAATATATATATATATATATATATATATATATATATATATAATATAAATCCAAATAGCTAAAGTAAGGTATACTAACGAGCAAAATTCATTCTGATCAAAAAGACAAAGAATTCTACTGACGAGCAAAATTAAAAAATCAATCTAGAAAATAATAAATAAAATAATAAAATCAATTTAGAAAATTAAAAAAAAGAATACTGACGAACAAAATTAAAAACTCAATCAAAAGAAATTCAAAAAAAAAACTATTGACAATCAAAATTAAAAAATCAATTTAGAAATTATGCAAAGGACTCTACTGACAAGCAAAATTAAAAAATCAATCTTGTAAATAAGAAAAGGACTTTACTGACGAGCAAAATTAAAAAATCAATCTAGAAAATAATAAAAGGACTCAACTGACGAGCAAAATTAAAAAATCAATTTAGAAATTATCAAAAATACTCTACTGACGAGCAAAACTGAGAAATTAATCTAGAAAATAATAAAAGGACTCTACTGACGATCAAAATAGAAAAATCAATCTAGAAAATAATAAAAGGACTCTACTGACGAGCAAACTGAATATTTTGCATAGTTTTAATCCGGTAATTTTTAGAATAATTCATATAATAGTGACACTGGCATTATGTGCAGCAAAATGGCGAATGCACATTGTGCCGAGTGAAGTTGTAACATTTAAAAATGGTTAAAAACATTAAAATTGTATGGTGTGAAGTTGTAATATTTATAAGTCGTTAAATGCAGTAATTTTTGAATGAACATTGTACCCGAGTGAAGTTGTGATAACAGAGGAAAAATAATTTAAAGATTCTAAATATAATTTTAATATTGAAAAACTAAAAATTTTAAAAGAATTATTTAATATTATTATTATTAAATAATTCTAATAATAATAATTCACAAATAATTTAATTTTGCACAATTAATTTCTCATTTTAACGTTGTTTTATATTATTTCTCGCATAAGACACATCCTACAAAAAATCTTCCTAACGCGATTTTACTGCAAATTATTTATAAATATTATCAATAATAATAATATTAATAATAATTTACAAATGAACTAATTCTGCACGTCTGCACAAAATGCAAGGGTAAGAATTTTCATACAAAATTATTAAATTCGAATGCGCAGAATCGGAAATATACATTTATATGTATACATTGTATGTATATATATACATATGTATATATATATATATATATATATATATATATATATATATTTGTATGTATAATCTTAATACGAACGGTTTTGTTCAGTACGTTTCGAACTTTTACTCAGTTCGGACAAAAAAATTTCAAAAATTAAATAAAAATATAAAAAATTATAATTAAGTACGCCAAAAATAATAATTAATAACTTAATTAATTATATTGTTTATATAATAAATAAAAATTGGATATTAATAATTATTAAAGTGGAAATATATATATATAAAAGTGACAAATAAAGTGGAAAGTGATTTTGGGATGATCTTTATAAAAAAAATATTTAAAATGTATAAAACTTACTTAGTAATTATAGATTAATGAATATATAAATTTATTATTTATATTATTGATATAATAAATAAAATTTAAGAATAAATATTTGTAATAAGTGGAAAAAATAAATAAAACTGACAAAATAAAATTTGCTTCTAAGTGTTTAATAATTAGTTTTTGGACAAAATATTTTCAAAAATTAATTAAAAATATACCAAAAATTATTTAAATGTGCCAAAAATCATATTTAACATCTTCATTAATTATATTATTAATATAATAAATAAAAATTTGATATAATTATTACAATGACAAAAAATTAACTAAAAAGTGACTAATAAAATTTGCTTAAGTGTTTAATTCTTAGTTCTTGGACAAATTAAATTTTAAAAATTAATTAAAAATATACCAAAAATTAATTAAATGTGCCAAAAATAATATTTATCATTGTTATTGATTATATTATTAATATATTAAACAAAAAAAATTGGATATAAATAATTATTAAATTTATAAAAAATTAATTAAAAAGTGACTAAATAAAATATATAGATAAGTGTTTAATAATTAGTTTTTGGACAAAATATTTTCAAATATTAATTAAAAATATACCAAAAATAAATTAATTACTCAAAAAATAATAATTAATAACATTATTAATTGTAGTTTTATATTTTAAATATCAAATATCATATTTATTATATATATAAATAAATAAAAATATATAAATATACAGTCGAGTGCTTAATAAATGTAGAAGTGTAGAATAAATAAAAGTGTATAAATAAATTGTTTATATTTATGTGCCAAATTATTGCAAATTGTTGAATTTGTAATAATAAACAATATTTTGTATAATTTTATGTGAAAGAATTAATTTTCTTTAATTAATTTTATTTAAAAACAAAGTTATTAAATTTAAACTAAATTGATGAACACACTATTATAATAATAATAAAAAATATTATTAATTTAACGAAATGTATAAAGAGTGCAATTTATATTTTCGCAAAAATGCAATTTTTAATTTGTTTATATATTTATAAGGTAAGTTTTGATTTCAATAAGAATCAAATTAATTTTTCACAAAAAATACACAATTTTGATATTAAATTAAATTCATTTCATTCATATTTATTTATATTAAATATAAAATTTGATTTCTAATCTTTTACAATCGTAATTTAGTTGTTAGTTAGTTTAGTTAGAATGAACAAATTTTTAAAAATTTAAAATAAAATTAAAATACTTTTAAAAAATGTAAGACAATTAAGAAAACTTTGTAAAACTCAAAAATGTTATCAAATTTTATAAAATCAAACAAAAATTTTACGAAATAGTAAAGTGTTCCCTAATTATTTATAATTAACTTAATTTGTTTATTTAATTGCCCTTAAGACACTTAAAATTTTTTACACTGATTTTATATTTAATTTACGATTTTTAAATAAAATTTCAAAAGTCTAAATGACTCTATAAAATAAAAATTGAGTATTTTAAAAGTAATAATTATATTACGACGCCAACAAAAGTTTTTACGAGCACACAAATATATAGTGAGGCCTCTGGTAGAAAAAACGCAAGAATTAAATCTTAACAAAAATCCCTAAAAATAATAAATTAGAGTTCTTTTTGTTTTAAAATTTTTTCAACTCTAGATTTCATTTGCTCGTCAGTAGAGTTATTTTCTTACTTTTATCGATCCTGGATATAATTTGCTTGTCAGTAGAGTTATTTTTGTGAATGTTATCGAACCTAGATATAATTTGCTCGTCAGTAGAGTCCTTTTTTCTCGTTTTTATTTCTAGATTAAATTTGCTCGTCAGTAGAGTCCTCTTTTCCATCTTCTAGATTATTTTTTTAATTTAAATATTAAATTTATTTGTCAGTAGAGTTTTAGTTAACAAAAATATTTTGTTAAATTGCTCGTCAGTACAGTCCTTTTTTCTATTTTTTAGTTTATTATTAAATTTGCTTGTCAGTAGAGACGTTTTTTTTTTAAATTTGCTTGTCAGTAGAGTCCTTTTTGTTATCTTGACAAGAGCCTGAAATAATATCTATTATTATGATTACGGCTTGCTTATGAATAAATAAATAAATAAATAAATAAATAAATATCTTCTAAATCGTTTTTTCAATTTGCTCGTCAGTAGGGTCCTTTTTTATATTTTTTAGTTTAATTCTGAATTTGCTCGTCAGAAGTGTGCTTTTTATATTTTCGAGGCATCATTACTTTGTAGTAAAGTCCTTTGTTTATCATTTAAATCGATTTCAGTTTGCTCGTCAGTAGAGTCCCTTCTTTATATTTTACATCGATATAAGTCCATATATAAGTTCATATATAAGTCCCTTAAAAGTAATTTTTAATTAAATTTTTTTTTGTATAGATTATAAAATTAATAGAAATAAAAATAAATTAACTAAAAGTATAATACAATTAAAATTTATAATTATATTTATAATAATTAATTTAAAACAACCAAACAAATCTATTATATTAGTAACGACATCTGTGAACAGATTTAAAAACAATAATTGATGACAGTTTCAATTTACATTTGAATTAAACTTGTAAAAGTTTTCTAACTTTTATTTTACACGTTAACAATTTTTAAAGTATAAAATTCTGTACAATATTTATTCAATATATTTAATAATAACCTGCAAAAAATGCGAACGATGATTTAAATTAATAATATCAATTTGGACATAATTCAAACCCAACTGTCATCCACCATCTTAAAATTTGATTATTAAAAATTTGAAGGTTTCAACTGTCAACCTCCATCTTGTAACCGTTGATAAAAATTTTATTTAAATCTTTTTCTGTACCAAAATGTTCAATATTAAATAGGTTCGTCAGTAGAGTTTATTTTCAGATCATTTTGTAAATTTGCTCGTCAGTACAGTCCTTTTTTCTCTGTCTTAGTTTACTATTCATGGAAAAACTTAGATAAAACAAGATAAAGATAATAATAAGATGATTGTTTTTTGACAAAATGATTGTTTTTAACTGTAATTAAAGGTTTATTTAGAATATTTATTAAATTATTTACATTCTATTACAAATTACATACATGTCAACATTTAATTAATATGCACCTTTTAATTAGTATAAACCAATATCTTCTATTTTAGTGTTAATTGCTCAACTGTCATCCACCATATTAAAAATTGACAGTTGAGTTGCCAGTTAAATATGAATTATAAAGGTTTCAACTGGTAACCTCCATCTTGTAAAAATTTAAATAAAATTTTTATTTAAGTCTTGTTCTGTATTAAAATTATTGTTTTTAATTGTACTTGTAGGTTTATTATTATTAATACTTATTAAATGATTCACAACAAAGCTATAAAATTTAATTTCTTTATCCTTATCTATAATTATAATTATTTTAATTAGTATTTTATTTTTACTACGTCGTCTTCTATTTTAGTCAAATAAGATAAGAGGTTAAATATTTTTCCAGAGAAGTGTTAGTGTTAGTGTTATATTTTTAGTGATGTTAGTGATCGCTTTTAAGTTTGTTTGAATTAAAAAAATTATTTTCGGTTCACGCAGAACAAACAAACCGAACGCCGAAATTTATTACTAACTAAATATTTACGAATGATTTGTGCTAATGCAACATTTATATAAAGATTTATACATATATACATAAATATATATGTATATATATATATATATATATATATATATATTTGCAGCCCAATATATATTTATATATATCATTTATTTTTTATTTTTCGTAAGGTTTGTCTAGCCTTAATATTCCTTCCTAGAACCCTAAATTTTTACCCCTCCACCGCAAAACCCTAATTTGTCATTAAAAAAAATCAAGTTAAGATATCTTTATATATTATTTAAAATATATTTATATATTATTATTTTTTATATAAATATAAAAAAAGAGATAAAACATACAGTTTGTATTGAGAAAGAGAGAGAAAAAACTATTTTGTTAAATAGAAGATAAAAAGGGACTCTACTGACGAACAAACAAAATTTTGCCTAAAAAGATTAAAAAAAAAACAAATAAAATTTTGCCTAAAAAGATTAATGACTCTACAAACTTGTAAACTGATTCTAAAAACGAGCAAATTTAATATAGATATAAAAATCTACTGACTGTAATAAATTAGATAATATATAAAAAGAACTCTACCGACCAGCAAACTAATATCTAAATCTAGTACAATCGAAAAAATGATTCCACTACTGATCATATTATCTAAAATAAAAAATGAACACCACTAAATTACTGTATTTAATATTAAACAATGTACCCAACACTCTGAAGTTGTCCGCGAGTGGTACTGTCAACTCTATTTTAACCGTTGACATTTGAATTTGAATTTGAATGTAGGTAGCAATAAATTTATTTATCTATTTTTCTTACTGTTATTTTTACACAAATACGTTATTATATAATTAAAAACGATTTTCAAAATAATTATTATCAGTGAAGTGAATTATATGGAAAATAATTGAAAAAGTACTGTTCAGGGATCCGAAATACTTTTTTTGTAATTTAAATTTCAAGTTGTATTGGTATATAATGAAAATCAATTTAAAATTAATAAAAAATAAATTCAGAAGTGCGAATGTTCAAATTACTGCATTTAATTTTGAACAAAGTACCCAATACTGTGAAGTCAGACGCGGGTTGGTACTGTCAACGCCATTTTAACCGTTGACATTTGAATTTGAATTTAGGTCACAATAAATTTATTTATATATCTTTCTTAATGTTATTTATACAAATTAAAAATGTAATAAAAATTTATTTATTTGATAAATCGCCAAAAAAATTCTAAATAATTATTTTAAGTGAATTTCCATATTAGACAAGGAGAAGAAAAAAGGACTCTACTGAGGATCAATTAAAATATCAATTTAAAAGTAAAAAATAACTCTACTAAGGGACTACTCTAAGGGACTCTACTGACGAGCAAAATAAAAAATCTATCTAGAAAATATAAAAGGACTCTACTGACGAGCAAAATTAAAAACACAATCAAAAAAATATAAAAGGGACTCTACTGACGAGCAAAATTAAAAAAATCAATCCAGAAAATATAAAAAGGACTCTACTGACGAGCAAAATTAAAAACACAATCAAGAAAATATAAAAGGGACTCTACTGACGAGCAAAATAAAAAAATCAGTATAGAAAATGATAAAATTTCTACTGACGAGTAAAATTAAAAAATTAATATAAAAAATAATAAAAGGGACTCTGCCGACGAGCAAAATTAAGAAATCAATCTAGAAAATAAAAAAGGTACTCTACTGACGAGCAAGATTAAAAAATACAATCTAGAAAATATAAAAAGGACTCTACTGACGAGCAAATCTTTAATATTAATGTAGAATAATTAAAAAAAAACTCTACTGACGAGCAAATTAAAATTCGATCTAGAAGATAAATATAAAAAGTAGACTCTACTGACAAGTAAATTAAATATCAACATGATCGATAATATAGATACGTTGGTTCAATATCGAAAAAAATATGCCAATCGTCTGTCAAATTAAAAGTTAAGATCGAAAAAGTTACGATTTAATAGAAGTCTCTTGAAAAATACATCTCACATTCGATACGGTGGAGCGATCGTGTTCATTTGGCAAAAGTACAAAATGCTGTAAATTTGAAAAAAAAACAGATTTATTCATGAATTATGAAGTATAATATTTATAAGAAAAGGACTCTACTGACGAGCAAAGTGAAAATAAAAAAGGGAATCTACTGACAAGCAAATTAATATAAAACTAAAAAAGAGAAAAGGACTCTACTGACGAGCAAATCTTTAATTTTGATGAAGAATATTTAAAAAAAAAGGGACTCTACTGACGAGCAAATATTTAATTTTCATGTAGAATATTAAAAAAAAGAACTCTACTGACAAGTAAATTGCTTGAAAATTTCTCTAAAAAAAATAAAAAATAAATTCTACTGACTCAACTACGAAAATTTCTATAAAAAATAGAAAATGGAGACTACTGACGAGCAAACATTAATTAATTTTGACGTAAAATATTTGAATAAAAAAGACTCTACTGACGAGCAAACTTTAATTTTGATGTAAAATAATTAAAAAAAAAAGACTCTACTGACGAGCAAATATTTAATTTTGATGTGAAATATTTAAAAAAAAGGGACTCTACTTGAAGATTGTAGTGACAATTTTGCCGAATATTTCGTGCAATTTGGACGACTGGTTCAAAAGTTACAAGGGATATTATAAAAAGTCGACCAATGGGTTGCAGAACTCGGGGTCTAGTATGAGTTCAGAAGTTTTACTTCAAATATAGGCATGTGGGGTATCAAATAAAAGGTCTCGATGAGCACAAAACAAATATCATAGTGATGTACTTAACTAAACTGTCATCAGTAGAGTCCCTTTTTTAAAAAAAATATTCTACATCAAAATTAAAGATTTGCTCGTCAGTAGAGTCCCTTTTTTTAAATATTCCACATCAAAATTAATTAAAGATTTGCTCGTCAGTAGAGTTCCTTTTTTATGTTTACTTTACTCGTCAGTAGAGTCCCTTTTTAAATATTCTACTTCATAATTCGTAAATAAATATTGTATTTTTTTCGACTGACGAACAAATTTAGAAATAATTGTAAGAAAAACCTTACATCCGAACAAACTTTAGGAATTTAGAAATAAAATTTGAAAAGAACTCTACTGACGACGGACTTCTTTAGGCAAACTTTGAATTTTATTTATTAATTTACTCTCAGAAATGTGATCGTATATAATATATATATATATATATATATATATATATATACATATATATATATACACCCATATATCCTTTAATATATATCAATTACCAACTCGAAATGTCTTCTTTCCTATTTGGAATGGTAATAGCAGTGGTGATGGCGCTTTTAATTGCTTTCATTTGCGAGGAAATGAAGTAATTAGAAAGACAGTAATGAGAAAAAATAGTAGTCGAACATTCGCATTACTAGGGACTAGAAATGTCCCTTGAAAGGGGTAGTAGGTAGTACGGTGGAGGGCGCTCCACCGGCGCCTTTAACCGGTTGGATGGGTACGTTTTTGGGGACAAATGTTAGATAATGGTAATGGTAATGGTAAAGGATGTATGTATGTATGTATGTATGTTTATATATATATACATATATATATTTATATATATTATATTATATATAATATATAGAGTTATTTTTTTACACTTCGTCAGTCGAATTCTTTTCTTTGCGAATTCGCTTATCAGTATAGTTCGTTTTTTTACCTTGTTTGTCAGTGCAAATTCTCTTTTGTCAGTCGAGTTCCTTCTTTCTAGTTCGTCAGTAGAGTTCCTTCTTTCTAGTTTGTTCGTCAGTAGAGTTCCTTTTTAGGTCCTAACTCGTTTTTTCTTAATAAATGAACGTAGATCCAAAAATAATGAAAAAAGACGGAAATTAATTAGTTAATTGATGAAACAGATAAAATACTGTAATAACTATTACACAATAAGGGTTGTATATATATATATATATATATATTTATATATATATTTATATATATATATATATATATATATATATATATATATATACATATATAAATACCAGCTCCATCTAGTTTTTTCCATTCAATTACTTTTTAAAAACTTCACACAGTTTTAAATTTAAATAAATTTCCATCCCAATTTAATTAATTATGCACTTTTTAATCAGCTTTCTATTTAAATTATCATAATAACGCAAAAAGGAAGAGAAAATAAAGAGGGAGAGCCTTTTGAAGATAAATCTATCTCATTAGTGGCCTTTGTGGAATATAAATCATTTAATTAATTCCACAAAACGATCCGCAAGTAATTTGCTTTCCATTCAAATTACTTAAATAACTCACTCACTCGGACCATTATATAAATATCTAGATATACATATATACATACAAATATACATATATATATATACATACAAATATACATATATATATACATGTATATATATATATATATATATAAGTGTGTATATACATAAATGTATTTTTATATGTAATTTATGCGGAAGGCTATTTGAAATGTTGGTTATCGGATGTTCAGGCGCAATAATTAATTGAGGGACTTTGATGAATTTTAATTGGAAATTTTATGAAGTCGTTTCATCTACGTAAAGTATGAATAAAATTAAAAA
>NW_020538040.1:2146295-2158990 GCF_003426905.1 Ctenocephalides felis | reverse complement strand
CGAACCGATTTTTAAAATATCGAAAACTGTTCGGAAGATATTAGTTGGGAATGGTACTGATTAATTTAGGTGAAAATCTACCGAGCCGTTTTCTTGTAATTAACTGTTGAAAAAAAAATTTAAGCCGATTTTCATGGAACTTTTTTTGTCGATATACATGATGGTCTTATAGAACTTACTGTAATATTACGGTTTAATTTTAAAAATTCGTCAAACTTTGCTAAAATTATTATCGTTTTTTTTTTGAAATAGGATTGATGAAGTATATTATTTACACATTTTTTTTTTGATTAAGTCGATTATTTACACATATCGGGAAGTTCATGTAACTTGCCTCAAGGCTAAATACCAAACCAACTAGTTTATATTGAAATAATCGTTGATATAAAAGATGCAACCGATGAAACGAAAATTGCAAGGTACTTGACGTACATTTTAAAATATTATAGGCCTACGAAAAGTAAATAGTATAAATTATAAATAAAGTAAAAGTATAAATTACGTAACTACATAAAAATGTAAGACAGTTTCAACAATTTTAAGTAATACACTGATGCGACTTGCACTTTTATTTTATTATTTGCCACATTTACATTATGTTCTAACAAAAGCCTTTTGCTGTATATAAAAAATAACCTTTCTATAAATACACAAGAAAGTCTAAAAAAAGTACACGATACAGTGGAGAGTTTAATTTTACAAGTCGTTCCTTTTTTTACCTACAAAACTTTTCTATTTATTTAAGAACGTCTACGACTACCTTTTCCTTTACATACTCGAATGTAATAATTATAGTGTAGTAGAGTATTATGTAATAGTGTGCTCTAGTGTGTTTTTATTCGTTTTTTACGTTTATTTACGGTTTCTGCGGCTAACAAGAAATTTGATACCGTCCTCTCTCCACCCGAGAGAGAAAACAGAGTAAATACAATCTGCTCCTTTTGGGATAGAATTTAATGGGATAACATTAAGAAACTATTTGCTCGGCATTCGGTTAGTATGAAAGGGATTAATTGACTGACTGTGAAATGTTTAAAATATAATTAATTTATTCATTACTAAATCCATTCTAGTAATTAGGAGAGATTTATATTTTACTTCGTGCACAATGTACGTCGCCATTTTGACTGCATTTAACAGTTTGTTAACATGGCGACGTTGACAGTTTTAAATCACTCGAGTGTGAAGTTTGCCAGATGCTAAACCGTTTGAATTCAAATATTTAAATTTAGAAAATCATTATTTTAAGGATTATCAGCACAACTTACTTACACAACTCTTACTAAGTAGCGTGTTAAAAATATTAATAGACTGCTCCAAATTTAATGTATTATATGAAATGTATTATTATTAATTGAATTTCAATAAATGTGAGTGATTTATAAATGACAAATAATGAAATAAATGCGCAAGTCGCATCAATGTATTACTTAAAATTGTTGAAACTTTCTTACATTTTTATGTGAAGTTATGTAATTTATATAAACAAACTTTTCGTGGACCTATAATATTTTAAAATGTACGTCAATTACCATACAATTTTTGTACCATCGGTTGCATTTTTTTATATCCACGATTATTTCAATATAATAATTAAAATATATAACAATAATATTATATATTGTTTAAAACCCGATTAGCATAAAAATATAATATTATAGTTAATGATAAAACACAAATATTACATTGTAAATTCAAATTCAATCTCAACGGTCAGAAAAGAGTTGACAGTACCAACCTGCGTACAACTTCACTGTGTTGGGTACATTGTTCATAATTAAATGCAGTAATTTTATAGTACATTTTATATACAAATTATAATTAGTTGTTTTGCCTCATTCAATATGTATGTAGTTTCATCGGTTGCACGTTTATTTTGTTAAACAAAATTAAAATATAACATGAGTGTTATATATTGTTAGAAAGCTAATAAAATTGTCTACAAATGTATATATAACGTTTAAACACTTTTCTAACAAAATTAGCAAGAGAAATCTGTAAAGTTGAAACTGTAGTTAGCCATTGATGAGTTTCATAGGTTACATTTTTTATATTTACGTTTATATTGCTAAAATTCTTTCTACACATATATATTATTACATATCGTTAAAAAGCTAATGAAATTGTCTATAAGACTGTATATAACAATTTATTACGTTTCGAACAAAATTATTTACCAAATATTTAAGTGCATATATTAATTGCACTTTTATATTAATTATCGGTTGCACTTTTTTATAAACCTGTTCATTTTATTATAAACAATTGGAATATAATAATAGTGTTATATATTGTTAGAAAGCTAATAAAATTATCTACAAATCTGTATATAACGTTTAATAACTTTTCAAACAAAATTAAATAAGAAAAAATAATGAAATTTATAATTTAGTTAGCCATTGGTAGATTTTATTGGTTACATTTTTTTATATTAAGCATTATTGTAATAAAATTCATGTTTATGGTTATTTGTTATGAAATATTGTTAAAAAGTAGATAAAATTACCTATAAATCTGTATACAACAATTTGTTAGTATTAGAACAAAATTATGTACAAATAATTCGTTAACTTTGAAATTCTAGTCGTTTCAATTTATTTTTCTGGTTTTGATTTAATTTGCTCGTCAGTAGAGTCCCTTGTTTTGAATTCAGTAATTAATCGATTTTCTCATCAGTACAGTCCCTTTTTTGGCTTCTAGTTCTAAATACAGTTTGCTTGTCAGTAGAGTCCCTTTTTCTGTACTTTGTTCGCCAACAGACGTATTTTTTTTTTCAATTTTTAGTCTCTCATTCAACTTGCTCGTCAGTAGAGTCCTTTACTAATTTTTTATCTTGATATTTAATTTGCTCGTCAGTAAAATCCCTTTTTTTTAAATCCAATAAATCGGTATTCAGTTTGTTCGTCAGTACAGTCACTTTTTTCTAATTACTGAATTCATACTCACAATTTGCTCGTCAGTAGAGTCCTTTTCTAAATCTATTAAATCGAAATTAAGTTTGCACGTCAGTGGAGTCCCTTTTTTATCATCTATGCCTAAAAATTCAATTTGCTCGTCAGTAGAGTCCGTTTTTAATCCAACGACAAGGTTTATTTTTCCCTTATAATTAACGATAACAAATTAGTTTGCTCGTCAGTAGAGTCCCTTTTTTAAACTTCTAGATCAAATTTGATTTGTTAGTCAGTAGAGTTTCTTTTTTATTTACTGATTTGAATATTAATTAAGAGTTGTTTTTTATTTACTTAATTGAATATTATAGCAAGTTTCAGTTTCTAGATTTCAATATTTGAATTCAAACGGTCATACAATTGTGCAAACTTCACTTTCGAGTGAATTAAAACTGTCAACTCCTATACGCAGTTAAAATTTCAAATCACATTATACTGGAAGCAAAATTAAATCTACAACTAAATTAGTAATAGATAAATTTAACATCAGATTTACTAATTAACGATTAAATTAATTGAATTTAAATATAATGCTACATATTTCATTAATTATAAACGCAACGAATGTATAAAACCGTGTAATTTGTATATAAACTAATATTTGAATTCAAACGGTATAACATTGGCAAACTTCACACTCGAGTGAAACTGTCAACGTCGCCATGTTAACAAAGTGTTAAATGCAGTCAAAATGTCGGCGTCACATTGTGCTCAAAGTAAAATATAAATACAGACAATATTAGAACTGAATTAGTAATACATAAATTTAATGACAAAATTAATTTTAAATGTAATAAAATAGTTTTAATTACGTAAATTGTCCTCCAGACTGAGACACAAATATTATGGACTTTTTATTTTAATATAATCCAAGCGCAAATATTTGATTTGCTTCGGCGAAATTATTAAAATTTCGTGCATTTCTCATTGTTTCGTTTTATTTACGGTGGAGGGAGAGTAATTTTATTAATATTTTCGGATTAAAATATTTAAATTAAAATATTTCAGACTGTCTGTTCAAAATCCTGTTTGCATATTTGTACTTTTTAATCTAAATACATATTTATACATGAATAAAATTAAATCATATTTATAATTTAAAAAAAAATAGTCTGCAGATATTTTTTCAAATTTTATATTATAATTTAGACATTTCTGAGATTTTAGATTAACTTTGTCTCAGAAACTTTCTGAGCAAAAAAATATATGAAGTCTGAAATCAATGTAAGATACTTTTTTATAGGCGCCGTTGTCATGTCTCCGAAAAAGCAATAATAATAATAATAAAAGTAATAAAAATAACTATATAAATATGTATATATACATATATATATATATATATATATATATATATATAACATAGGGGAGCGTTGTGCCAACAGTTATATTTCTCAAAAAAAAGCATTACGTAAATAATTATAAATTTGATTAAAAACCATTCCAAATAATCGTTTGACTCTCTTTTGCTCGTCAGTAGAGTCCTCTTCTTATTTTTTTACTGCTAATACAATTTAACAGTTTCATTTCATTATTTTGCTCATTAGTAGAGTCCCTTTTCTAATTTACCAAATAGTCATTTATTTGCACGGAACCCTTTTGGTTTTTATGGTTTGTAGGTATGATATTTGTATATTGCTCATTGAGACCTTTCATTTGATACCCCACATGCATATATTTGAAGTAAAACTTCTCAACTCACATTCGAATCCGAATTCTGCAACCCATTGGTTTACTTTTTACAATATCTCTTGTAACTTTTGAACCGTTTGACCAAAACACATGAAATATTCAGCAAATTTGTGCGAAATTGAATTATCTAGAATATTTTATAATATATTAAGAACCCTAGAGCAGCAACTTGGTATACTTTAATTAACAAAAATTGCCGGTTGAAACTATATAATTGAGTAGTACGGAACCCTGTCATTTTGTTAAGATTGTTATTATGATTTTTAGATAAGGCTTGTCAAGACCTTTCATTTGATATCCGACATGCCTATATTTGAAGTAAAACTTTTTAACTAATTTTGGACACTCATTGGAAGTAAAACTTTTTAACTCATTTTGGACTTGGTAACTTGCTCGTCGGTAGAGTCCCTTTTTTATCTTATTTAGATATTTAAATTGCTCGTCAGTAGAGTTCTTTTTTTGAAGAATTATTAGAATTAAATTATCCGAGACTCGGGTAAATAAATTTATATATTTGAAGGTGGAAACTTCGGGTAGGGTTATTATAGTATTATTAATATTATTGTTATAGAGATATTGGGGTTGCATGGGATTTTGGGGGTCTGTTCTTAATTGATTTGGACGTTTGTTCAATCGCCAATTATATACATCTGTTAGTCATTTGTATATATATATATATATATATATATATATATATATATATATATATATATATATATATATATATATATACATATATATATTGAAAAAAAGCCTATAATATTTATGTTCAAGTCTGGAGGACATTTTGTTTGGACAATTAAAACTATTTTATTACATTTAAAATTAATTTTGTCATTAAATTTATTATTACTAATTCAGTTCTAATAATTGTCTGTGATTTATATTTTACTTTGAGCACAATGTGACGCCGACATTTTGACTGCATTTAACACTTTTGTTAACATGGCGACGTTGACAGTTTCACTCGAGTGTGAAGTTTGCCACATGTTAAACCGTTTGAATTCAAATATTAGTTTATATACAAATTATACGATTTTATACATTCATTGCGTTTATAATTAATGAAATATGTAGCATTATATTTAAATTCAATTAATTTAATCATTATTTAGTAAATCTTATGTTAAATTTCTTTTACTATTATTTAGTTCTAGATTTATATTTTGCTTTGAGCACAATTGGACTTGAAATTTTAACTGCGTATAAGAGTTGACAGTTTTAGTTCACTTTAGGGTGAAGTTTGCACAATTGTATGACCGTTTGAATTCAAATCGAGTTAAACTTGTTATTGTTAATTATAAGGGAAAAACAAACCTTGTCGTTGGATTAAAAAGGGGACTCTACTGACTAACAAATCAAATTTGGTTTAGAAGTTTAAAAAAGGGACTCTACTAACGAGCAAACTTTATTGCGATTTAGAACATTAAAAAAGGACTCTACTGACACGCAAATTGAATATCAAGATAGAAAATTAGTAAAGTATTATTAATAATATTGTTATAGAGAGATTTGGGTTGTATCGGATTATGTATATATATTGTTAGTTAAGGCAAAGGATTTGTCGATAAGATAATGTACTTATCTTAAAGATAACACTTCGCAAATAAGTACTCTGATACAGACACAATCTAAATGCACTTGCAAACATATTTGTACCAGGTTGTCGCTTGGACTGTGCCTAGACCTGTAAAATTTTTATAAGTTGTTTCGCAATATTTTGCACAAAATTCGAAAAATGCTCCAGTAAAGTCACATTCTAAACGCACTTGCTAAGACATTTGTACCAGATTGTCACTTAGACTGTACTTAGTCTGGGTAATTTTTTGAATTTTTCAACTCAAAACTTACATTTTTATAATTTACATAAAATTGGAAAAGTGCTCCGTAAAATCACGTTCTAGATTCAATTGTTATAAATTTGTATTAAGTTGTAACTTAGACTGTTTCTATATTGGCTCTTTTTGACTTTTTTGCGAAGTGAATTTTGATCAAGAATAATAATAAAAGGGACTCTACTGACGAGCAAACTCTAATTTTGGACTGAAAAATAAAGAAAGGGACTCTACTGACAAGCAAAGTAAATTTTGATCAAGAATAGTTAAAAAGGGACTCTACTGACGAGCAAACATGAATTTTGATCTAAAATAATAAAAAGGACTCTACTGACGAGCAAAGTGAATTTTGATCTAGAATAATAAAAAAGGACTCCACTAACGAGCAAACTCTAAATTTAGACTGAAATTAAAAAAGGGACTCTACTGACAAGCAAATCGAATTTTGATCTAGATTATTAAAAAAAGAACTCTACTGACGAGCAAATTAAATATCTCTTCTTTGGCATTACATTTACATAAAGAACTCTACTGAAAATCAAACCAGAATTAGGAAACAAAAAAATCTCGAATAAAGAACAATTTAAAAAAAATCTGACGAGAAAAGGTAATAAAAAAAAAACATAATTACCAAAGAGACTCTACTGACAAAGAAACTAAAACAACTAATTAATTAAAAGCAAAAATTATGTGACAGTTAGTGTGACACATAATACATACTCCAAGCTGACAACATTTCATTTGGAATAAGCTTTTTTATAATAAAATATATTATTAACTTCCCGTAGGGTAAGTTATAGTAATCGCAAAAAAATCAAAATGAAAATTTTATATATCTTTACGTTTCAGAGGTTTCTGAACATTTTTGGCATACCTTAGAAAAAATGGATGTATGTGTGTGTGTGTGTGTATGTGTTGTGTGTGTGTATGATGTATGTATGTATGTATGTATGTATGTATGTATGTGTGTGTATGTATGTGCGGATACAAATTTTCGTCGACGATTTCGGGAACACGGATCAACCGATTTGAATAATTCAAAAAACATTCAATTCGTATTGATAAGGAGACGTGCTGATTAGTTTTTGGCGAAGGCAGCTCTAGCCGTTCCGAAGATACGGGGCAAAAAGTGCCGAAAACAATAACTCAGTTTTTAAGAGAACGGAGCGTTCGATTTGAATAATTCAAAAAACATTTTACTTGTATTGACAAGATGAAGAATCGATAAAATTTGCATGATGGTAGGTCTAGCGGTTTCGGAGATATGGAGGAAAAAGTAAAAAATGAGCCATTTGGCGGTCAAAAATGATCATTAGACATATGCACATCAAATTATCAGATATTTTATAGAGATTTTAACAATCAGTATACATTTTTTAACATTCCTATGGGTTCCGTACCAATGCTTATGCGTTAGACAGCGACGCGGCGCTTACGCGCTTATATTTTGTCCCTATGCAGTTAAAGCAGTACGATTGCTTTGAAAAAAAGTTCAGATCTTCCACATATGTCAAATAAAGAAAAAAAAATTTTTTTCAAAAAAAAAAAATTAAAAAAAAAAATTAAAAAGAAAAAATTAAAAAAAATTAAAAAAAAAAAAATTTTTTTTTTTTTTCAAAAAACAGTAATTTTTGTCCAATTTATAGTTTCTCAAATCTTATTTTTTCAAAAGAATTTTTTTTTCAAAATGTTATCGGAATTTTTGTTGTTAAAAATAATAATTTTGGTACGGGAAGTTCCAGCAATTTGCCTTAAGGCACGATGCCTTATTGCCTTAAGACAGAATTCCACTTACAGCTAGTTTATTTTAATTTTACAATTTTTTTAAATTTAAATCAATAACTCGACGTTTTAATCAATTTTTTGTTTTCATATTTATTTTTTCGTGCAGTTCCGTGTGTTTTTGTGTTTTTTTCAAATTTATTTGTATGCACTGAAGATGGGTCAAATCAAGACTATATAATTATATATATATATATATATATATAAATCTTTTATATTTTTACCCCGTCTCCTCTATTCTATGACCTTTTGCACAAAGAACAGAAGCCGTTGTACTAAAAAGGAATTGCAGATAAAAATATTTTCCCATCTCTCCACCGTAGCCGATCTTTTTAAGAAGTAACAGAAACCTAATGACATTATATATTCAAACGTTTCGACTGCGAAATTCACAAACATCTTCCGGTAATAGAGAATCGATATGGAGAGACGAGTATTATTATTTTTGTAAAATAAAATTCTTCAAGAAAATTTCAATTTGTGTACGAACGCTCCACCGTAGTAATAGAAAACACGCTGTGGTGAATAAGGATAAATGAATTTGTTGAAAATAGTTTTATTAGTTTAGTATATCAATTTTGCCTATTGGCAAGTTGTTTTGGATAGTATTTTTTAGGTTTTGTGTCAGTAGAGTCTCTTTTGGTAATAATATATTTTTTTACTACATTTTTCTCATCAGAAACTTTTTTAGATTGTTCTTTTTGGAGATTTTTTTGTTTCCTAAGTTCTGGTTGGGTTGTTAGTAGAGTTCTTTATGTAAATGTAATGCCATACTAAATGAATAAATATTTAATTTGCTCGTGAGTAGAGTCCTTTTTTTATTATTTTAGATCAAAATACAATTTGCTTGTCAGTAGAGTCCTTTTTTATTATTCTAGATCAAAATTGAAGTTTGCTCGTCAGTAGAGTCCTTTTTATATTTTTAGTCTAAAATAAGAGTTTGCTCGTCAGCAGAGTTCCTTTTTTTTATTAAACTTGATCAAAATTCACTTCGCAAAAAAATGAAAAAAGAGCCAATATAGAAACAGTCTAAGTTCTAACTTAATAAAAATGTATTAGCAATTGAATTTAGAATGTGACTTTACTGGAGCGCCTTTTCCAATTTTATGAAAAAAATGGAAATTTAAATTTGGAGTTGAAAAATTCAAAAAATTACCCAGACTAAGCACAGTCTAAGTCACGACTTGGTGTAAATGTTCTCGCAAGTGCGTTTAGAATGTGACTTTACAGGAGCACTTTTCCATTTTTATGTAAATTGTAAAAATGTAAGTTTTGATATAAACAATCAGAAAAATACCCGACTAAGCACAGTCTAAATGACAATCTCAAACAAATGCCTTAGCAAGCACGTTTAAATTGTGTCTGTGTCGGAGCACTTTTTCAATTTTGTGAATAATTGAAAAAAAGTGAAAAAAGAGCCGATATAAAAACAGTCTAAGTTACAACTGAATACAAATGTATGAGCAATTGCGTTTAGGATGTGACTTTACGGGAGCACTTTTCCAATTTTATGTAAATTATAAATATGTAAGTTTTGGGTTAAAAATATCACAAAATCACCCAGGCTAAGCACAGTCTAATGAACAATCTGGTACAAATTGTGACTTTAAGGGAGCACTTTTTCAGTTTTGTGAGGAAAAAAGTGAAAAAAGAGCCAATATAGAAACAGTCTAAGTTACATCTTAGTACAATTATGTTTGCAAGTGCGTTTAGAATGTGACTTTAAGGGAGCACTTTTTTAATTTTATGTAAATTATAAAAATGCAAGTTTTGGGTTAAAAAATTCAAAAAATATCCAGACTAAGCACAGTCTAAGTGAAGTCCTGGTATAAATGTCTTCGCAAGTACGTTTTGATTGTGACTTTACGGAGCACTTCTCCAATTTTGTGAAAAAAATGAAAATTTAAATTTTGAGTTCAAAAATTCAAAAAGTTACCGAGGCTAAGCACAGTCTAAGCGACAACCTGGTACAATTATGTTTGCAATTGAATTTGGAATGTGACTTTACCGGAGCACTTTTCTAATTTTATGTAAATTATAAAAATGTGAGTTTTTTTGGGTTAAAAAATTCAAAATTCACCCAGACTAAGCGCAGTCTAAGTGACAATCTCGAACAAATGTCTTAGCAAATGCGTTTAGAATGTGACTTTAAGGGAGCATTTTTCGAAATTTATGAAATTTCAAAAAACTTTTCCAATTTTATTTATTTTATAAAAAAATTAAAAATTCGAAAAATTACCTATACTAAGTACAGTAAAAGATTGCGAAACTACTTATAAAAAATTTACACGTCTAGGCCGAGTCTAAGCGACAACCTGGTACAAATGTCTTAGCAAGTGCGTTTAGATTGTGACTTTAAGGGAGCATTGGTTTTTTGCGAAGTGTTATCTTCAAGATAAGTACATTATCTTATCGACAAGTCCTTTCCCTTAACTAACAACCCCAAAACGAACTAGTTTCTATATCTTTCCCTATAACCTATAAAAATCTATCGATTCATAATATTTACGACGGCGGAGCGATCGGCTTCACATACAAGGTGGAGAGATATCCGGATTAATAGTCCGGAAAGATGAAATATAACCTATTTGCAACAAATATTCACCATTTATTTTATATTTATTTATATAGACACGAAATAATATAATATATATTTACTTTTCGGCTTTATAATAAAATAAATTGAATATTCCTCCACCGCCGCCGCCGCCGCCGTCGAAAGAGAGATTTATGATTAGAAAAGTTTTCCGCCGATTGCTCCACCGCCGGAAAATATAATGTATATTTATAATACACATATTATATATAATATAAATGAATTTTGGAGTTGAAACTTTTGGCGCGCGTAATTAAACTTGTTCTGGGAAAAAGGAACTCTACTGATGAGCAACAAATGCAGACTCTGCTTATTGTTAGTAAAATTACAGAAGGACTCTACTGACGAGTTTGGTGAATAAAAAAACAAAAAGGGACTCTACTGACGAGCAAAATGTTAAAGTGGATTATACGATTAATTTAATTTACATGATATTCTAATATACAAAAAAGAACTCTACTGACAGCAAAAAAGAACTCTATTGACAAGCAGAAAAAAGAATTCTCTTATCGATCAAATCGAATTATCAGTTGAAAAATGAGAAAAAAACTCTACTGACAAGCAAATTAATAAAGTAAAATTGTATTAGCAGTCAAAAAATAAGCAAAGGACTCTACTGAACCAAAACAAGAATTCAGTTATCGATCGAATAAATTAGCGAATCAAAAAATATAAAAGGGACTCTACTGACGAGCAAAATGTTAAAGGTCATTATACGATTTATTTAATTTATATGATATTCTAAAATCAAAAATGAACTCTACTGACAAGCAAAAAAATGAATTTTCTCATCGATCAAAAATAAAAATAAACTCTACAAAGATACTACAATAACTTTATACTACAATAATTATAAATTTAATAAAACTATGTGTTTCTAAAATAAGAAAAGGACTCTACTGACAAGCAAACTTTTATATTTTTTCTAAAATTGAAAAAAGTACTCTAATGACGAGTAAACTGAATTTTTGTACTAGAAGATAAAAAAGAGACTCTACTGACGAGCAAACTTTTATATTCTTCTTAAAATTTAAAAAGGACTCTACTGATGAGCAAACTCTAATTTTGGACTGAAATATAAAAAAGTGACTCTACTGACGAGCAAACTTTTATATTCTTAAAATAAAAAAAAAAGACTCTACGACGAGCAAAGTGAATTTTTAATAAAAAGAGACTCTACTGACAACCAAATTTTTATTTTTTCTTAGAATTAAAAAAAAGGACTCTACGGACGAGCAAACTCTACTTTTGTACTAGAATATATAAAAGGACTCTACTGACGAGCAAACACAAATTTTGATAAAAAGTAATAAAAAGGACTATACTGACTATCAAACATTAATTTAGACCAAAAAATATAAAAAAGAACTGTCCTGACGAACAAACTTCAATTTCCTTCTTATATAGGACTCTACTGACGAGCTATAGTGCTGTGAATTAGTTTTACAAATCGTCGACACTTTAGTTCGAAATAATCTTTTAGTCCTTAGTCGAGGAGTTAAATAACAAAGTTAGATATAAGAAGTCATAGTCATATTTCTCGGAACGATTACATCTCCATCTGGTGTTGTGTTCCGTCTCAAACTTTGTTCGAGAGTGAGAACTTTAGTTGCGAATAGAATTTATCATACGGAAATAATAAACAGGGAATGCACGTGGAGAATACTCCACCGTAGATACAATAATTTATATATTAATTCTTTCTTAGTATCATTGCGATATAGTTATAGCCCCCCGGTGGAGCAATCATTTGCGTTATTTTAGGTTATGTCGTCCGAAATTATTGAACTTGTGTCTCTAATCGGTTTCTCCATTTATGGAATTGATACTTATCTACAACTGGCA
>NW_020538040.1:2091514-2145295 GCF_003426905.1 Ctenocephalides felis | reverse complement strand
TAATACATAAATTTGATGACAAAATTAATTTTAAATGTAATAAAATAGTTTTAATTACGTAAATGTCCTCCAGACTGAGACACAAATATTATGGACTTTTTATTTTAATATAATCCAAGCGCAAATATTTGATTTTCTTCGGCGAAATTATTAAAATTTCGTGCATTTCTCATTGTTTCGTTTTATTTTAAGTTGGAGGGAGAGTAATTTTATTAATATTTTCGGATTAAAATATTTAAATAAAATATTTCAGACTGTCTGTTCAAATCCTGTTTGCATATTTGTACTTTTTAATCTAAATACATATTTATACATGAATAAAATTAAATCATATTTATAAATTTAAAAAAAATAGTCTGCAGATATTTTTTCAAATTTTATATTATAATTTAGACATTTCTGAGATTTTAGATTAACTTTGTCTCAGAAACTTTCTGAGCAAAAAAATATATGAAGTCTGAAATCAATGTAAGATACTTTTTTATAGGCGCCGTTGTCATGTCTCCGAAAAAGCAATAATAATATAATAAAAGTAATAAAAATAACTATATAAATATGTATATATACATATATATATATTATATATATATATATATATAACATAGGGGAGCGTTGTGCCAACAGTTATTTTCTCAAAAAAAGCATTACGTAAATAATTATAATTTGATTAAAAACCATTCCAAATAATCGTTTGACTCTCTTTTGCTCGTCAGTAGAGTCCTCTTCTTATTTTTTTACTGCTAATACAATTTAACAGTTTCATTTCATTATTTTGCTCATTAGTAGAGTCCCTTTTCTAATTTACCAAATAGTCATTTATTTGCACGGAACCCTTTTGGTTTTTATGGTTTGTAGGTATGATATTTGTATATTGCTCATTGAGACCTTTCATTTGATACCCCACATGCATATATTTGAAGTAAAACTTCTCAACTCACATTCGAATCCGAATTCTGCAACCCATTGGTTTACTTTTTACAATATCTCTTGTAACTTTTGAACCGTTTGACCAAACACATGAAATATTCAGCAAATTTGTGCGAAATTGAATTATCTAGAATATTTTATAATATATTAAGAACCCTAGAGCAGCAACTTGGTATACTTTAATTAACAAAAATTGCCGTTGAAACTATATAATTGAGTAGTACGGAACCCCTGTCATTTTGTTAAGATTGTTATTATGATTTTTAGATAAGGCTTGTCAAGACCTTTCATTTGATATCCGACATGCCTATATTTGAAGTAAAACTTTTTAACTAATTTTGGACACTCATTGGAAGTAAAACTTTTTAACTCATTTTGGACTTGGTAACTTGCTCGTCGGTAGAGTCCCTTTTTTATCTTATTTAGATATTTAAATTGCTCGTCAGTAGAGTTCTTTTTTTGAAGAATTATTAGAATTAAATTATCCGAGACTCGGGTAAATAAATTTATATATTTGAAGGTGGAAACTTCGGGTAGGGTTATTATAGTATTATTAATATTATTGTTATAGAGATATTGGGGTTGCATGGGATTTTGGGGGTCTGTTCTTAATTGATTTGGACGTTTGTTCAATCGCCAATTATATACATCTGTTAGTCATTTGTATTATATATAATATATATATATATATATATATATATATATAATATATATATATATATATATATACATATATATATTGAAAAAAAGCCTATAATATTTATGTTCAAGTCTGGAGGACATTTTGTTTGGACAATTAAAACTATTTTATTACATTTAAAATTAATTTTGTCATTAAATTTATTTATTACTAATTCAGTTCTAATAATTGTCTGTGATTTATATTTTACTTTGAGCACAATGTGACGCCGACATTTTGACTGCATTTAACACTTTTGTTAACATGGCGACGTTGACAGTTTCACTCGAGTGTGAAGTTTGCCACATGTTAAACCGTTTGAATTCAAATATTAGTTTATATACAAATTATACGATTTTATACATTCGTTGCGTTTATAATTAATGAAATATGTAGCATTATATTTAAATTCAATTAATTTAATCATTATTTAGTAAATCTTATGTTAAATTTATCTATTACTAATTTAGTTCTAGATTTATATTTTGCTTTGAGCACAATTGGACTTGAAATTTTAACTGCGTATAAGAGTTGACAGTTTTAGTTCACTTTAGGGTGAAGTTTGCACAATTGTATGACCGTTTGAATTCAAATCGAGTTAAACTTGTTATTGTTAATTATAAGGGAAAAACAAACCTTGTCGTTGGATTAAAAAGGGGACTCTACTGACTAACAAATCAAATTTGGTTTAGAAGTTTAAAAAAGGGACTCTACTAACGAGCAAACTTTATTGCGATTTAGAACATTAAAAAAGGACTCTACTGACACGCAAATTGAATATCAAGATAGAAAATTAGTAAAGTATTATAATAATATTGTTATAGAGAGATTTGGGTTGTATCGGATTATGTATATATATTGTTAGTTAAGGCAAAGGATTTGTCGATAAGATAATGTACTTATCTTAAAGATAACACTTCGCAAATAAGTACTCTGATACAGACACAATCTAAATGCACTTGCAAACATATTTGTACCAGGTTGTCGCTTGGACTGTGCCTAGACCTGTAAAATTTTTATAAGTTGTTTCGCAATATTTTGCACAAAATTCGAAAAATGCTCCAGTAAAGTCACATTCTAAACGCACTTGCTAAGACATTTGTACCAGATTGTCACTTAGACTGTACTTAGTCTGGGTAATTTTTTGAATTTTTCAACTCAAAACTTACATTTTTATAATTTACATAAAATTGGAAAAGTGCTCCGTAAAATCACGTTCTAGATTCAATTGTTAATAAATTTGTATTAAGTTGTAACTTAGACTGTTTCTATATTGGCTCTTTTTTGACTTTTTTGCGAAGTGAATTTTGATCAAGAATAATAATAAAAGGGACTCTACTGACGAGCAAACTCTAATTTTGGACTGAAAAATAAAGAAAGGGACTCTACTGACAAGCAAAGTAAATTTTGATCAAGAATAGTTAAAAAGGGACTCTACTGACGAGCAAACATGAAATTTTGATCTAAAATAATAAAAAAGGACTCTACTGACGAGCAAAGTGAATTTTGATCTAGAATAATAAAAAAAGGACTCCACTAACGAGCAAACTCTAAATTTAGACTGAAATTAAAAAAGGGACTCTACTGACAAGCAAATCGAATTTTGATCTAGATTATTAAAAAAAGAACTCTACTGACGAGCAAATTAAATATCTCTTATATGGCATTACATTTACATAAAGAACTCTACTGAAAATCAAACCAGAAATTAGGAAACAAAAAAATCTCGAATAAAGAACAATTTAAAAAAAAATCTGACGAGAAAAGGTAATAAAAAAAAAACATAATTACCAAAGAGACTCTACTGACAAAGAAACTAAAAACAACTAATTAATTAAAAGCAAAAATTAATGTGACAGTTAGTGTGACACATAATACATACTCCAAGCTGACAACATGTTCATTTGGAATAAGCTTTTTTATAATAAAATATATTATTAACTTCCCGTAGGGCAAGTTATAGTAATCGCAAAAAAATCAAAAATGAAAATTTTTATATATCTTTACGTTTCAGAGGTTTCTGAACATTTTGGCATACCTTAGAAAAAATGGATGTATGTGTGTGTGTGTGTGTATGTGTGTGTGTGTGTGTATGTATGTATGTATGTATGTATGTATGTATGTATGTATGTGTGTGTATGTATGTGCGGATACAAATTTTCGTCGACGATTTCGGGAACACGGATCAACCGATTTGAATAATTCAAAAAACATTCAATTCGTATTGATAAGGAGACGTGCTGATTAGTTTTTGGCGAAGGCAGCTCTAGCCGTTCCGAAGATACGGGGCAAAAAGTGCCGAAAACAATAACTCAGTTTTTAAGAGAACGGAGCGTTCGATTTGAATAATTCAAAAAACATTTTACTTGTATTGACAAGATGAAGAATCGATGAAATTTGCATGATGGTAGGTCTAGCGGTTTCGGAGATATGGAGGAAAAAGTAAAAAAATGAGCCATTTGGCGGTCAAAAATGATCATTAGACATATGCACATCAAATTATCAGATATTTTATAGAGATTTTAACAATCAGTATACATTTTGTTAACATTCCTATGGGTTCCGTACCAATGCTTATGCGTTAGACAGCGACGCGGCGCTTACGCGCTTTATATTTTGTCCCTATGCAGTTAAAGCAGTACGATTGCTTTGAAAAAAAAGTTCAGATCTTCCACAATATGTCAAAATAAAGAAAAAAAAATTTTTTTCAAAAAAAAAAAATTAAAAAAAAAAATTAAAAAGAAAAAATTTAAAAAAAATTAAAAAAAAAAATTTTTTTTCCAAAAAAAAAGTAATTTTTTGTCCAATTTATAGTTTCTCAAAAATCTGCAGTTAAAGCAGTACGATTGCTTTGAAAAAAAAGTTCAGATCTTCCACAATATGTCAAAATAAAGAAAAAAAAATTTTTTTCAAAAAAAAAAAATTAAAAAGAAAAAATTAAAAAAAATTTAAAAAAAAAAAATTTTTTTTTTTCAAAAAAAAAGTAATTTTTTGTCCAATTTATAGTTTCTCAAAAATCTTATTTTTTCAAAATGAATTTTTTTTCAAAAATGTTAATCGTTTTTAAAAAAATAATAATTTTTGGTACGGGAAGTTCCAGCAATTTGCCTTAAGGCACGATGCCTTAATTGCCTTAAGACAGAATTCCACTTACAGCTAGTTTATTTTAATTTTACAATTTTTTTAAATTTATCATAACTCGACGTTTTATCAATTTTTTGTTTTCATATTTATTTTTTCGTGCAGTTCCGTGTGTTTTTGTGTTTTTTTCAAATTTATTTGTATGCACTGAAGATGGGTCAAATCAAGACTATATAATTATATATATATATATATATTATATATATATAAATCTTTTATATTTTTACCCCGTCTCCTCTATTCTATGACCTTTTGCACAAAGAACAGAAGCCGTTGTACTAAAAAGGAATTGCAGATAAAAATATTTTTCCATCTCTCCACCGTAGCCGATCTTTTTAAGAAGTAACAGAAACCTAATGACATTATATATTCAAACGTTTCGACTGCGAAACTCACAAACATCTTCCGGTAATAGAGAATCGATATGGAGAGACGAGTATTATTATTTTTCTAAAATAACATTCTTTAATAAAATAACTTTTGAATTTTTGTACGAACGCTCCACCGTAATAAAGGAAAAACACGTTGTGGTGAATAATGATAAATGAATTTGTTAAAAATAGTTTTATTAGTTTAATAAATTGAGTTTTGCCTATTGGCAAGTTGCTTTTAAAAGTATTTTTTAGGTTTTTTTGTCAGTAGAGTCTTTTTGGTAATGAAATTGTTTTTTTATTACATTTTTTATTGGAGATTTATTTGTTCATTAATTTCTTGTTTGATTGTCAAAAGAGTTCCTTATGTTAGTGTATTACCATAGAATAGATATTTAATTTGCTCGTCAGTAGAGTCTCTTTTTTATATTTTAGTTCAAAATGAGAGTTTGATCGCCAGTAGAGTCATTTTTTTTAATTTTAAGAAGAATATAAAAGTTTGCTTGTCAGTAGAGTCCCTTTTTTGATTTTCTGGGCTCAAATTTTAAGTTTGCTTGTCCTTTTTTTAATTTTAAGAAGAAAATTATAGTTCACTATGGTCAGTAGAGTATTTTTTAATTTTAAGAAAATATAAAAGTTTGCTCGTCAGTAGAGTCCTTTTGTTATTTCAAAAACACATTATCATAGTTTTATTAAATATGTAAATTATTGTAGTTTGCTCGTCAGTACAGTCCCTTTCTCTATTTTAGGATTAGATTAAGTTTGCTTGTCCCTTTTTTAAACATTAAAATTTTTAAAAATTGCATTTGCTTGTCAGTGGAGTCTCTTCTTAACATTCCAGATCAAAATTTCATGTTTACTTGTCAGTAGAGTCCCTTTTTGAAATATTTTAGATAAAACCTAGTTTGCTTGTCAGTAGAGTTCCTTTTTTTATTATTCTTGATCAAAATTCACTTCGCGAAAAAGTGAAAAAAGAGCCTATATAGAAATAGTCTAAGTTATCTCCCAGTACAATTATGTTTGCAAATGCGTTTAGAATGTGACTTTAACGGAGCACTTTTCCAATTTTATGTAAATTTTGAAAATATAAGTTTGGGTTAAAAAATTAAAAAAATTACCCAGGCTAAGCACAGTCTAAGTGACAACCTGGTACAAATAGCTTAGAAAGTGCGTTTAGATTGTTACTTTACGGGAGCACTTTTTCAATTTTGTGAATAATTGAAAAAAAGTGAAAAAAGAGCCAATATAGAAACAGTCTAAGTTACAACTTAACACAAATGTATTAGCAATTGCGTTTAGAATGTGACTTTTATGCACTTCTTTTATGTAAATAAAAATGTAAGTTGGGTTAAAAAATTCAAAAAAATTTACCAAGACTAAGTACACTCTAAGTGACAACCTAGTGCAAATGTCTTAGAAAGTGCGTTTAGATTGTGTTTGCATTCAATTTTGTAAATAATTGGAAAAAAGTGAAAAAAGAGCCAGTATATACACAGTCTAAGTTACAACCCAGTAGAAATTTGTTTGCAATTGAATTTAGAATGTGACTTTAACAGAGTACACTGCAAATGTTGATGTGTGAATCAAAACACAAAAACATATTAAAAACCATAAAAAATCGCGACATCATACACATAAGGGAGTGGTATTACATAAAGGATGTTTTTTAATACGGCGATCGTTTAAATTATCGCTCCAGGCGTGTAGAGATATATCCATACGGCGTGTAAACAAATGCACGAAGTCGAATCATATGCAATGAATGTACCCAGTTCCATATGAACTAACCCTACTTTTAAATTTGTTGATGACAGATGTATAAGTGCGGAATTTGTGAATGTTATTATCAATTAAAATAGAGCGTATTAAATAATAATTTATTTGTATTAAACAATTTTGTTTGGCCTTTAATTATGAGTGTGGAATCTTCAAAGAAATTTATAGAATGCTGTACGAAATGAAAAAAATGAAATGGTAAGTAAGTATGAGTTTTAGAATTTATTAATGAACTGAATTATTCAATATTTTTATTGTAAAATTAATTACAGATAGATGAAATGATTCCATTGAAATTGCTTCTGAGAATTGTAACTTGAAAATTTAATTTCTCTTCAGATGCAATGGTTCTTAGTTTTGAGGTTAGTTTGAAGTTGAAAATGTAATTGTCAATTTGTACGATATGTCTTAATTAATTTATCATTATATTTTCAGATATGAAGAAAACAGATCAAACAATCAAATTAAAATGAAAGATTTACAGAAATTCATTAAATACATTAAACGCAGGAATGTATCACAAGTAGAAAATTTATTCAGAATTTACTGAGTAATAGAAGGCCCTAGATAGAAAATGAGGTTCAACGAATAATTGGTATAATAAATAAATTTCCTTCACTCGAATATAGTAAAATGGCAATAGTTTTTCTAGTGTTGTACTATATTTTGTTTTATTTCATTTTAGGTGTTTTAGAGGTTTTGAATTCAAAAAGTTAAGATAGAAATCTTTTGATAAATACAATATGACTTGATTGAAAATCTCACGAATGTATTCTCTAAAGAAAGTAAGAATACGAAAATAACTTTTATTTCATTTCATTGAAGAAAACAACTCCAAATTTGACAATAAAAAAGTTAATTATTAAAAGAGTAATGCATATGCAATTTTGACTAATGCATTTTTTTGGATGGTGATGGTTTACACTACACATGATATTATATCTCGAGCTATCATTGTAACGAATGACAAAATTAAGATGGAAATTGATAATCGGATAATAGATTTTGGATGCTACTTTGTATGGGACAGATCTTATCCAAATTTTTCAAATGCATTAAAATATATTGAATAGAAGCACAAGTCCTGAAAGCATAGAAGCAGAAGTTTTGAAAGGAAAATTCATAAAAGTGAATAAAAAATGATTAGTGTTAATAAAACTGTAATGAAAATAATAAACAGAGGAGCAAAAAGAAATCATTGATTTGTGGTGCTCTTATACGATGGACCTGTTTTCGGCCAAACTACTATTTAAAATATTATCATTATATTGAATTTGAAATATTGAGAACAGTAACAAATAATAAAACTTTAACATTGATGAAATTTGTGCACGCTATACAAAAAAGGCAGATAAACTATTTTAAATACATTTAGATGATTATTTTGTGTGATTTTTGTTATTAATTATATTTCATGTTAAATTTGTTCAATTATTAATTACATATAATTAATATTATCACCAACTTAATTGTAAAAATAATTT
Organism: Ctenocephalides felis; assembly: GCF_003426905.1. Taxonomy (NCBI): domain Eukaryota; kingdom Metazoa; phylum Arthropoda; class Insecta; order Siphonaptera; family Pulicidae; genus Ctenocephalides; species Ctenocephalides felis. The sequence goes on along the minus strand of NW_020538040.1, from coordinate 2,136,917 downwards.
ATCAAAATTATTGTAACATGGTAACAATATTGTAATTTTTGTAAAATTGTGATTTTGAATTGGAATATATTAATACATATAATCTTATTATTTTATAATGTCTATTTATTTCAATAAAATATAGTATTTGTGGTACTACAAAGCGTAGATTATAATTATTAATATTAAACACCCCACGACGTCGCTTTCTCATGATAACACACCCGTCGGGGCGGTTTCATAGTATCACACCCGACCGGTGTGTTAGTCAAAAACACACCAAAAAGTAGATCAAAAGTGACTACATACAAATATCACCCCTTTTCGTGTTATAGTACGCGATATGCGTTTGCAGTATACTTTTCCAATTTTATGCAAAAATAGAAATGTAAATTTTTGGTTAAAAAATTAAAAAAATCACACAGACTAAACACAGTCTAAGGGACAACCTGGTACAAATACGTTTGCACGTGCGTTTAGATTGTGACTGTATCAGAGCACTTTTTTTTTCGAAGTGTTATCTTTAAGATAAGTACATTATCTTATCCACAAGTCCTTTCCCTTAACTAACAACCCCAATACGAACTGTATTTTTTGTATCTTTCTATATCTTTCCGCATAACCTATAAAAATCTATCGATTCATAATATTTACGACGGCGGAGCGATCGGCAACACATACAAGGTGGAGAGATATCCGGATTAATAGTCCGGAAAGATGAAATATAACCTCTTTACAACAAATATTCACCGCATTTATTTATATAGACACGAAATAATATTATATTATTTACTTTTCGGCTTTATAATAAAATAAATTGAATATTCCTCCACCGCCGCCGCCGCCGTCGAAAGAGAGATTTATGATTAGAAAAGTTTTCCGCCGATTGCTCCACCGCCGGAAAATATAATGTATATTTATAATACACATATTATATATAATATAAATGAATTTTTGGAGTTGAAACTTTTGGCGCGCGTAATTTAAACTTGTTCTGGGAAAAAGGAACTCTACTGATGAGCAACAAATGCAGACTCTGCTTATTGTTAGTAAAATTACAGAAGGACTCTACTGACGAGTTTGGTGAATAAAAAAACAAAAAGGGACTCTACTGACGAGCAAAATGTTAAAGTGGATTATACGATTAATTTAATTTACATGATATTCTAATATACAAAAAAGAACTCTACTGACAAGCAAAAAAGAACTCTATTGACAAGCAGAAAAAAGAATTCTCTTATCGATCAAATCGAATTATCAGTTGAAAAATGAGAAAAAAACTCTACTGACAAGCAAATTAATAAAGTAAAATTGTATTAGCAGTCAAAAAAATAAGCAAAGGACTCTACTGACAACCAAAACAAGAATTCAGTTATCGATCGAATTAAATTAGCGAATCAAAAAATATAAAAAGGGACTCTACTGACGAGCAAAATGTTAAAGGTCATTATACGATTTATTTAATTTATATGATATTCTAAAATCAAAAATGAACTCTACTGACAAGCAAAAAAATGAATTTTCTCATCGATCAAAAATAAAAAATAAACTCTACTAAAGATACTACAATAACTTTATACTACAATAATTTATAAATTTAATAAAACTATGTGTTTCTAAAATAAGAAAAGGACTCTACTGACAAGCAAACTTTTATATTTTTTCTAAAATTGAAAAAAGTACTCTAATGACGAGTAAACTGAATTTTGTACTAGAAGATAAAAAAGAGACTCTACTGACGAGCAAACTTTTATATTCTTCTTAAAATTTAAAAAGGACTCTACTGATGAGCAAACTCTAATTTTGGACTGAAATATAAAAAAGTGACTCTACTGACGAGCAAACTTTTATATTCTTAAAATAAAAAAAAAATGACTCTACGACGAGCAAAGTGAATTTTTAATAAAAAAGAGACTCTACTGACAACCAAATGTTTATATTTTTCTTAGAATTAAAAAAAAGGACTCTACGGACGAGCAAACTCTACTTTTGTACTAGAATATATAAAAAGGACTCTACTGACGAGCAAACACAAATTTTGATAAAAAGTAATAAAAAAGGACTATACTGACTATCAAACATTAATTTAGACCAAAAAATATAAAAAAGAACTGTCCTGACGAACAAACTTCAATTTCCTTCTTATATAGGACTCTACTGACGAGCTATAGTGCTGTGAATTAGTTTTACAAATCGTCGACACTTTAGTTCGAAATAATCTTTTAGTCCTTAGTCGAGGAGTTAAATTAACAAAGTTAGAGATAAGAAGTCATAGTCATATTTCTCGGAACGATTACATCTCCATCTGGTGTTGTGTTCCGTCTCAAACTTTGTTCGAGAGTGAGAACTTTAGTTGCGAATAGAATTTATCATACGGAAATAATAAACAGGGAATGCACGTGGAGAATACTCCACCGTAGATACAATAATTTATATATTAATTCTTTCTTAGTATCATTGCGATATAGTTATAGCCCTCCGGTGGAGCAATCATTTGCGTTATTTTAGGTTATGTCGTCCGAAATTATTGAACTTGTGTCTCTAATCGGTTTCTCCATTTATGGAATTGATACTTATCTACAACTGGCAGACATTTATATAAATATAAATACACACACACACACACATATATATATATATATATATATTTATATATATATATATATATATATATATATACATAATAGTACATAGCATATTTGTATAACCATTTAAAAACTGTAAAAACATTTATCAAAAATAGAATAAAAGGAGGGACTCTACTGACGAGCAAACTTTAAATTTGTTGTTATCGTTAATTATGAGGGGAAAAAAATCTTGTCGTTGGATTAGAAAGGGGACTCGACTGACGAGCAAACTGAATTTTTAGGCATAGATGATAAAAAAGGGTCTTTACTGACATGCAAACTTAATTTCGATTTGATAGATTTGAAGAAAGACTCTTCTGACAAGCAAATCGTGAATATCGATTCAGTAAATTGGAAAAAAGTGACTCTACTGACAAAACAATCCAATATGAATTTAGTGAATTGAAAAAAAAGCTAATTGTATATAGACATAAATGATAAAAGAGGAGACTCTGCTGGCATAATTAGTTTTGTGATTAATTTATAAAGTATATAAAATTCATAAAAAAAGAATCTACTGACGAGCAAATTAAATATCTGATGAAAACATACAGAAGAAATTACTGACGAGAAAAATAAATATTGAAATACAAGATATAAAAGAGCAAACTTATTTTTGAATTAGCAGATTTAAAAAAGGGACTCTACTGACGAGCAAAATGAATATTTATATAAATTTAATTTTACAAACTTACTTACAAACAAATTATTTTTTATTTAAAAGATCCAAAAAGGGACTCTACTGACGAGCAAATTGAATATTTATATCAATTTATTTTAAAAAAGGGACTCTACTTACAAACAACTTATTTTGTGTCTACTGACACGCAAATAGAATATCAAGATATAAAATTATTGAAGTATTATTATTAATATTGTTATAGAGAGATTTGGGTTGTATCGTTTTATATATATATATATATATATATATATATATATACTACATAGCATATTCGCATAACCATTTTAAAACCGTGAAAACATTTATGTCGACATAAAATTTATTCGACGAAAAAAAAATCTCGGATTGTCTCGCTTTATGTGTCCCTCAACGCGTATTTGTTTCTTTACGATATTCGCTAAAAAAAAAAGGCAACGGAGGACTCTCCATCCTATGACAAAATTTATTATACGAGTATTACTTTAATACAAAATATATATATTTCAATATATACATACATACATGTTTGTATCGGCGTCTCCACCGCACCGACTATAAGTTGAGGATATGATTAGGATATATGTCATGGGGTTAATGCGTTATCAGTTTCGGACAGAAACATATAAATTTGTGTGATTAATGTACCAGACATTATGGTTTAGGGGTTAAAGCTATGGGGTATTGGTGACTCCACCGCAAAAGGGTACGGTGAAGGGATTAATCTAGTTTTTCTTCTGCTTGTAATAACAAGATGTTGTGATAAATTTGCTTTAGGGTTATTTAATATTGTAGATTAATAATTATTGAGATCATTATATATAGTAGGACTTAAATATAAAATATATCTAACCTATTTTTTTGTTTAACATTATTCACATAAATTTAAATAGTTATTTTTTTAATTATTCCGAGATTAATTACTTTGCTCGTCAGTAGAGTCCCTGTTTTATTTTGTAGTTCAAAATTAGTTTGCTCGTCAGTAGAGTCCCTTTTTATATTTTGTAGTTCAAAATTAGAATTTGCTCGTCAGTAGAGTCCCTGTTTATATTTTTTAGTCAAAAAATAGAGTTTACTCGTCAGTAGAGTCTCTTTTATTTTTTTAGTCCGAAATTAGAGTTCGCTCGTCAATAGAGTCCTTTTCTTATTTTTAATTCATTATACTAATTGATTTTCTACAAAAAGAACTCTACTGACGAGCATACTCAATCAAAAATAAAAAAAGAAAAAGGGACTCTACTGACAATCGAAATACGTAAGATTAAAATAAATTTCAGAAATTAAAAATTGACTATACTAACAACCAAAATATTCAAAATTATTTCATTTAAGAAAGAACTCTACTAACAAGCAACTGAAATTTTAAATAAAAAAAAAACAAAAGAGCTCTACTGACAAGCAAACCGAAATAATAATATTTAAATAAATAAAGTGCACTCAGAGTATATAAAAAGTTTAATTTAGATGTATCAGATAACTCCACCGTACATGAAGAAAATTTCAAATAATCATTTTATCAAGTACTAATAATCTTTTTTAACGAGTTCCTCGGGGCGCACCGTTTGTACTACAATCTTGAGATTTGCACAAAATATTCTTCAGTATATCTACTATGATAGCAAATACTAATATCGATAACCGTTCTTACAAAATATCGATATAATAATACTTTTGCAAATAAAGTACACAAGTGTATTAAATAATTCTTAATGACTTGCACTAATCATTTTTAGTGAGTTCCTCAGGACGCACCGTTTGCACTACGAGCTTAAAACTTACACAAAATATTCTTCAGTATATCTATTATGATAGCAAATACTAAAATCGATATTCGTTCTTACAAAATATCGATATAATAATATTTATACATATAAAGTACAATTAATAATTTCGACAAGTACATAGTATATGTATCAGATCGCTCCACCGTACATGAAAAAATATCAAAAAATTATTTGAACGAGTATTAATAATATTTTTGAGGGCGCACTGTTTGCATTACGATCTTGTAATTTATACAAGATATTCTTTATATTATATGTATGTATATATTGCAGCTTCTTTGTGGGAGTGTTGTGTATTTTTCTGTTTATTTTTAGATCGTCTCGATAAAATAAGTGCGAAGTGATTTTTGTGTACACAAGATTGATAAAAGTAATTTATGTATATATATATCTATATATATATATATAGAATTTTATATATATATATATATATATATATATATATATATATATATATACAAGTAAATATATACAGTATGACTTGGCGTACTTTGTGGCCAATGTAAATATCTGCTAAGTGCAAATATGGATACCAATATCGGTTTATATATACACACTAACATATATATATATATATATATATATATATAATACTTTACATCGAGTAAATATCATTAATAAGATTAAATTAATGATATTTTCTTTTAATCAGCTTATATTCCGACCTTGTAAATATAATTAAGTCTACTAATTGAATAAATTTATTATGCAACTTACCAATAGGCCGAAAAAATTTTTGAAATATATTTTTATAAGCAAAAATTATAGTTTTTATACATACGGTGGAGCGATCTCGTACTTACATATGAGTGTACTCGTTGAAAATTATTATGTACTTTTGGTGTATAAGTATTATTATATCGAGTTTTTGTGTGAAGGGTCATCGGTTTTAGTATTTGTTGTCATAGTAGACATACTGAAGAATATTTTGTGCAAATTACAAGTTCGTAGTACGAACGGTGCGTTCTGAAGAGCTTTTCAAAAACGATTATTGTAAGTTGTTGAAAATTATTTATTACACTGGTGTACTTATTTATAAAATTATTATTATATCGATATTTTGTATGAACAGTCATCGATTTTAGTATTTGTCATCAAAGTAGACATATTGAAGTATGTTTTGTGCAATTTTCAAGTTTTTAGTACAAACGGTGCGTCCTGAAGAGCTCTTCAAAAATGATTTTTGCAAGGCGTTAAAAATTATTTATTACACTGGTGTACTTTATTTATAAAAGTATTATTATATCGATAATTTGCAAGAACGGACATCAGTTTTAGTATTTGCTATCATAGTAGACATATTGAAGAATATTTTGTGCAAATTACAAGTTTGTAGTACAAACGGTGCGTCCTGTAGAGCTCGTCAAAAATGATTATTAGTACTCGTTAAAATGATTATTTGAGATTTTCTTCATATACGGTGGAGCGATATGATACATCTAGATTAAACTTTTTATATACTCTTTGTGCACTTTATTTATATAAGTATTATTATTTCGGTTTGCTTGTCAGTAGAGTTCTTTTGTATTTTTTATTTAAAATTTCAGTTTCTTGTTAGTAGAGTTCTTTCTTTAATGAAATAAAATTGAATATTTTTTTGTTAGCAAAGTTTTTTTTAATTTCTGTAATTTTCTTTAACTTTACGTAGTTTGTTTGTCAGTAGAGTTCTTTTTTTGTCTTTTAATTTGCAATTTAATTTGCTTGTCAGTAGAGTTTCTTTTTCTTTTTTGGTTTAGTAGAGTTTCTTTTGTGAAAAATCAATCAGTATAATGAATTAAAAATCAGAAGAGGACTTTACTGACGAGCAAAACTCTAATTTTGGATTAAAAATAAAAAAGGACTCTACTGACGAGCCAACTTTAACTTTGTACTAAAAATATAGAAAAGGGACTCTACTGACTAGCAAACTCTAATTTTAGACTAAAAAAATAAAAAAGGGACTCTACTGACGAGCAAACTTTAATTATGATTAAAAAAGGAACTCTACTGACGAGCAAAACTCTAATTTTAGACTAAAAAATAAAAGAGAGACTCTACTGACGAGCAAAACTCTAGTTTGGGACTAGAAAATATAAAAAAGGACTCTACTGACGAGCGAAATCTAATTTTAGACTAAAAAAAATTAAAAAAGGGACTATACTGTCGAGCAAATGTAATATCGACGTTAGAACATTAAAAAAGGACTCAACTGACGATTTTTGTTAATCTTACGTAGTTTGATTGTCAGTAGAGTTCTTTTTTTATTATTTTTTAGTTTGCAATTTAATTTGCTTGTCAGTGGAGTCCTTTTTTCTTTTTTGATTTTTGATTCAGTTTGCTCGTAGAGTAGTCAGTAGAGTTTCTTTTGTGGAAAATCAATTAGTATAATGAACTAAAAATAAGAAAAGGGACTCTACTGACGAGCAAACTATTATATTCTTAAAATTAAAAACACAGGAGTCTAGTAGTGACGAGCAAACTTTAATTTTGGACTGAAATATAAAAAAGGGACTCTACTGACGATTTTCTTCAATCTTACGTAGTTTGATTGTCAGTAGAGTTCTTTTTTTTTGTCTTTTAGTTCTCAATTTAATTTGCTTGTTAGAGTCTCTTTTTTATTTTTTATTCAGTTTGCTCGTCAGTAGAGTTCCCTTTTCTTTTTGCTTGCAATTTAATGTGCTCGTTTTTTGTTTGTCAGTAGAGTTCCTTTTTTTTCATAAAGAAATTCAGTTTGCTCGTCAGTAGAGTCTTTTTATTAATATTTATTAATAATAAGTCTTTTTTTAATATTTTATTAATATATATATATAAATATACATTTATACATATATAATATATATTTATATATATACATATATTATATATATATATATATATATATATATTTTATACATTTGTCATATATTATGAAATATGCGAATAATATGAAACGATCATCTGTCGCCCAAAAATGATTTATAAATTTGAACAAAAAACTGATATATTCGCAAAAAAAAAGATAAAATACGACGACGTCTCCACCGTTTGTTACACCCGACGTCACTTCAGCTATAAATTGACCTGAATGTTATTTAGAGTAGAAATTGACTGAATACTTTCTAAATTAAAGTTTTATTTATTTTAAATCTAAATTCGACGCATTTTACTTCCGAGATTTTTTTCCCCAAAACAATACCCGCTATTTATAGTTTATAACTATAATTATAAACTATAAACAGCAATTTCTCCAAATTTACATCAATTTCTGTTTATTATTATTTAAGTTTCAGTCGAGAGAAAAAACAGAACTTTTACGAAAACCAAAATAAGAATTTATTAACAACGGTGGAGACGCCGGCGGAAATTTTTCGTTCTTCTGTTGCGCAGACTAATTTGATTTTATATGTCAAAAAAATAGAAAATAAAATAAAAAAATAAGATTCGTCGAGAATATAACTTTATTATAAAACAAGAAAGTGAAATACGATTTAACCTGTCGGCAAGTTATCAAAAGTTTCCTAACACGAAATTTATTTACCTGTATATAATAAAAATTGTATATGTATGGAAAGTTATAATTCTTTATTGTTTGAAGATGTTTTAAAACAAAAACATATAAGTAAATTAAAAAGGGGACTCTACTGACGAGCAAAATATAATAAAAATAAAAAGTTTAATAAAATATTACAGACATTGAAGATAAAAAAAGGATTCTTCTGACGATATTCTTTTGAAAAAAAGCCTATAATATTTGCGCCTGAGTCTGCCGGACATTTTGGAGAATATAAATTATTTTATTACATTTAAAATTAATTTTGTCATTTAATTTATTTATTACTAATTCAGTTCTAATAATTGTCTGTGATTTATATTTTACTTTGAGCACAATGTTACGCCGACATTTTGACTGCATTTAACACTTTTGTTAACATGGCGACGTTGACAGTTTCACTCGAGTGTGAAGTTTGCCACATGTTAAACCGTTTGAATTCAAATATTAGTTTATATACAAATTATACGATTTTATACATTCGTTGCGTTTATAATTAATGAAATATGTAGCATTATATTTAAATTCAATTAATTTAATCATTATTTAGTAAATCTTATGTTAAATTTATCTATTACTAATTTAGTTCTAGATTTATATTTTGTTTCGTGCATAATGTGACTTGAAATTTTAACTGCATATAACAGTTGACAGTTTTTCACTCGAGAGTGAAGTTTGCACATTTGTATGACCGTTTGAATTCAAATATTGAAATCTAGAAAACTTCTTACTAAAATATTCAAATGCAGTATATAAGAAAGAAACTCTACTGACTAACAAATCAAATTTGATCTAGAAGTTTAAAAAAGGACTCTACTGACTCGCAAATTGAATATCAAGATAGAAAATTAGTAAAGTATTGTTATTAATATTGTTATAGAGAGATTTGGGTTGTATCGGTTTATATATATAATATATATATATATATATATATATATATTGTTATTTAAGGGAAAGGACTTGTAGGTAAGATAATGTACTTATCTTAAAGATAACACTTCGCAAAAAGTGCTCTAATACAGCCACAATCTAAACGCGCTTGCAAACATATTTGTACCAGGTTGTCGCATAGACTGTGCTTAGTCCGGGTATTTTTTTGAATTTTTTAACCCAAAACTTACATTTATATGAAATTTACATAAAATTGCAAAAGTCCTCCGTTAAAGTCACATTCTGAATTCAATTGCTAATACATTTGTATTAAGTTGTATCTTAGACTGTTTTTGTCTTGGCTCTTTTTTCACTTTTTTGCGAAGTAAATTCTGATCAAGATTAATAAAAAAGGGACTCTACTGACGAGCAAACTTTTATATTCTTCTTAAAATTAAAAAAGGACTCTACTGACGAGCAAAGTGAATTTTTATTATTAAAGGGACTCTACTGACAAGCAAAGCAAATTTTGATCTATAATTGAACTGAATTTTGATCTAGAATAATAAAAAAGTGACTCTACTGACGAGCAAATTGAGTTTAGGCATAGGTGACAAAATAAAGGACTCTACTGACAAGTAAATATATTTTCGATTTGGAATATTTAAAAAAGGGACTGTACTGACACGCAAATTGAATATCACCATAAAAAATTAGTAATATATATATATATATATATATATATATATATACATACACACAAATACAACCCTAAACATTTATATTCAAACGATAATACCTACCCCTCGAATTCGGAAAATGTAAATTCCTACCATAAAGATGAAATAAATGAAAATCTGATAAGAATCGATGTATACACATATACATACATACATACATACATACATATATATATATATATATAATAAATATATATATATATATATATATATATATATATATATATACATGTATATGTCCCATTGAATCCGAAGATAATCCTTAGATTAGGTTTGTATGATATTATAAAACAATTTATGGCGTCGATAAGCTGCAGGGATTAAAATTTATATTATATATATATATATATATATATATGTCTATGTATATTTTATAAGTATATTTCCATGTATAAAATACATAAGAGAGATTTACTTTGATACCAGATCGCTCCACCGTATTCATGTGTGTGTGTGTGTGTGTATTAGGCGATACATCGATCTCGGGCGACAAGTTAACAAAACATTCGGAATCCCTTAAGCCGAGCAAGATGAACTGCCCTTAAATTTATACAAACCATACATGTACACACATACACACATATTAGGTTGTCAAATATCTCCCTTCCGCCTTTTTGCTCTTGGTTTATAATACAAAAAGGCGGAAGGGAGATATTTGACAACCTTATATATAATATATATATATATAATATATATTGATAATATATATATATATATATATATATATATATATATATACACGTGTGTGTATGTATAAATTGGGCATTAAAATCTCGTTACATTCAGTAAATTTCGATATATTATCTAAATGTACTTAAATTTTCTCAACAGAAATTTAATCGTAAGCTCCACTGTATTTTCACATAATAATAATACATAATAAAACATTTATCTATCATTTCCCTGTACTTTTACATTCGTAATAAAATTATTTAACTAGGTGTAAGTAAAATTTTTTTCTTGTTACAAATTTTTTTTACTCTATACGTGTGTGTGTATGTCATTGCAAAAATAATTAATTAAATTTTAATGTTCCCTATAACTTAAGTTAATGTAAACGCATGCATTGAGCATATAAAAATCAAAATCGGTTCAGCAGTTTAGGAGTACATTCGGGACAAACATTTTTGCTCGTCAGTAGAGTTTATTTTTCTTTCATTTTTGTTTTGCTCGTCAGTAGAGTTTTTTTTTTCTGCCAATCCATAGCCATAATATAAACTTAGCAATTTTTGCGATATTTTCTACGAATCGATGCTCAGTTTGGTCGTCAGTAGAGTTCTTTTATCATTTTCTTTTCTAAATTCCTACACGTGTGAAGGCATTTTTTTGCAGATGAAAATGTAAAAAAATACCCAAACTAAGCACAGTCTAATTGGCAACTTCTAATGAAAGTATTCGCAAATGCGATTAGACTGTTACTTTGGATTTTCAATTTTGTGAAAATTATTGAAAAATGTGAAAATGCCGCCAAGCAAAGCACAGTATAAGTGAAAATTGCAAACAAAGGTATTTGTAGTTGTGTTCAGAATGTGATTTTGCCGGAGCGTTTTTTCAATCTTTTATAAAATTAATTATGTGAAATTTTTTTGCGTTTTTTACGTTTTTGACATTTAATATTAATTACAAAAAAGGATTCTACTAACGAGCAAATTTACGATCGATCAACAAAATAAATAGGGACTCTACTGACAAGCAAATAGAACTATGAAGGGAAAAATTAATAAAACACACAGAAATGAAAGCAAGAGATTTTTTTTAAAAAAAAGGAACTCTACTGACGAGCAAGTGTAAATTTCAATTTTTTTATCTAAATTTGTTTATTATTTGTAAGAATGCTTTTGAAGAAGGACTCTACTGATGAGCAAATTATATTTCGAGCTGGAATATAAAAAAGGACTCTACTGACGAGCAAATTATATTTTGAGCTGGAATATGAAAAAAGGACTCTACTGACGAGCAAACTTGAATTTTGATTTGAAAAAATAAAGAAGGGACTCCACTGGCGAGCAAATTTTAATTTTTATTTGAAAAATAAAAAAGGGACTCTACTGACGAGCAAATTATATTTCGATCTGGAATATAAAAAATGGACTCTACTGACGAGCAAATTATATTTCGATCTGGAATATAAAAAAAGAGACTCTACTGACGAACAAACTTTAATTTTGATCTGAAAAATAAAAAAAGAAACTCTACTGACGAGTAAATGATATTTCGAGCTGGAATATAAAAGGAGTGTCTAAAATTATTATTTCAAATATGTAATTTTAATTACTCAAACAAATATTACGTAATCGTTTAGGTTATCTTGTTACTTTAACAATCTTAAAAATTCTAAAAATTTAAATTCTGGGACTCTACTGACAAGCAAATTTTATATTGAATTCAAAATAATCAAAAAATATTTATTTATGTATTTATATTATACTTGATTTTATTTTTTCCGCTTTCTCCCGATCGCTCCACCGTTCCGTTTCGCTTCAAAACTTCTCTTATATAATCCCCGGTTCACTTTTCGCACGAAGAATTACATTTCTAATCTCGGTCGGATACAATTTACAGCCTTATACTCCTTATAGGCGCGAGACAAAAGTTTAAATATCGCTTTAGACGCCTCGGAGAACACTTTCAACGGTGGAGATAACATCTCGTCCATCGTTTATTTATTTCTTTAAACGAAGCAAAAAAAAATCGATTGCAAAATAGATAAAAGATACGGTGGAGCGATCGTGTACGTGTATTTATTTGTTATATTTGTTGTAACTTTTGAACCGTTTGTCCAAATTGAATGCTCTTTCCAGCAAATTTGTTCTGAATTAAATTGTCTGCAGTATTGTCTAATATTGCAAGTCCGTACAGTAACTCGGTGTATTTTAAAATGCAATTGAAAATATAAAACTGGCGTGATTTTATTTTTAGTATTTATAATAGTATAGAGGAATGTCGAAACTGCATTTGCACTTTTCGCTTGTGCGAATGTCTTTCTTCCGAATATCTAAAATAGTTTTATGCAACTTTCTCAATCGCATGATTTAATTTTCTAGTTGATATATACGTCTTTTGTTTCAAACAAATACCAAGAGTCAATTGAATCGAAATATCTAACATTCTAACGGTGGAGGAGCATGTGCAGAAAAATTGAAACCAGCCCAATGTAAACACATACAAATATATTTGTTCAGGATTTTTACTTAGACTGTGCTGAGTCGGAGCATTTTGTGAAGTAAAAATTTTTCGAAAAAAGTATTTTGCACTAATTTTTCCAAAAAATTGAATAAGTACGCCCTCTAAGTCATAGTCTAAACGCACTTGCATATATTGTGGTTGGATGTTGGCTCTGAGACTATGCTTAGTTTAAGTGTTTTTTTTTTAATTTTTAATCCGAAAAATTGTTTTGCATAATTTTATAAAAAATTGAAAAAGTGTTCCGGTAAAATCACATTCTAAACGCACTTGCAAATGCATTTGCTTGCGATTTTCACTTAGACTGTGTTTTGCCTGGCGGCATTTTTACATTTTTCAATAATTTTCACTTTCAATAATTTTTCAAAAATTTAAAAAAATGCTCCGACAAAATCACATTCTAAACGCACTTGCGAATACTTTCGCATGCAGTTGTCACTTAGACTATGCTTAGTTTGGGTATTTCATACATTTTTACCCACAACAAAATGTTTCACAAATTTTATAAAAAATTGCAAAAGTGCTCCTGTAAAGTCACAGTCTAAGCTTATATGCGAATACTTTTGTTAGGAGTTATCTCTTAGACTGTGCTTAGTTTGGATATTTTTTCACATGTTTACCCGCAAAAAAATTTGCTAATTATTTACACAGAATTGAAATAGCGCAAAGTCACAGTCTAAACGCTGATACAAATACATTTGTTTGCGATTTTCACTTAGACTGTACTTTGCTTGGCGGCATTTTCACGTTTTTCAATCATTTTCACAAAATTGAAAAAGTGCTTTAAAGTCACTATCTAAACGCTCATGCGTACACATTTGCACGCAGTTGTTACTTAGACTGTGCTTAGTTTGGCTGTTTTTTTACATTTTTACCCCGAGAAATTGTTTCGCATAATTTTATAGAAAATTGCTAAAGTGCTCCCGTAGAATCACATTCTAAACGCACTTGCAAATACATTTGTTTGTGATTTTTACTTAGACTATGCTTTGATAGGCGGCATTTTCAGATTTTTCAACAATTTTTACAAAATTGAAAAAGTGCTCCTGTAAAGTCACACTTTAAACGCTTTTGCAAATATATTTATACTAGGTTGTAACTTAGACTGTGCTTAGATTGGGTACTTTTTAACATTTTCACCGGCAAAAAAATTCACTATAAATAAATTTTATTATAAATAGGACTCGACTATCAGACAACTAAAATATTAACTTAAAGATCTTTTCTGATGAGTAAATCGAAATTCTTGCGCATGAAAAGGGACTCTACTGACTAGCAAATTAAATATCGATCTAAATTTTAGAGAAGGAAATGATAAAACGACTCTACTGACGACCAAATTAAATGATAGTCAAAACTATATAAAGAGGACTCTACTGACGAGCAAATTAAATATCGATCTAAATTTTAGAGAAGGAAATGGTAAAAGGACTCTACTGACGAGCAAATTATATATCGATCTAAATTTTAGTGAAGGAAATGATAAAACGACTCTACTGACGACCAAATTAAATGATAGTCAAAACTATATAAAGAGGACTCTACTGACGAGCAAATTTAAGTGTTATCTAAAAGAGCAGTTTAGTTTATAAAAAGGACTGTACTGATTAGCAAATTATATATCGATCTAAATTTTAGAGAAGGAAATGATAAAAGGACTCTACTGACGAGCAAGTTAAATGATAGTCAAAACTATAAAAAGAGAACTCTACTGGCGTGCAAATTTAAGTGTTATCTAAAAGAGCAGTTTAGTTTATAAAAGGGACTCTACTAACGAGCAAATTAAATGTCGATCTAAATTTTAGGGAAGACAATGATAAAAGGACTGTACTGACGAGCAAGTTAAATGATTGTGAAAACTATAAAAAGACGACTTCACTGACGCGAGCAGTTATACTTACAAGAGCAGTTTAGTTTATAAAAAGGACTCTACTGACGAGCAAACTTAAGTGTTATTTTAAAGAGCAGTTTAGTTTATAAAAGGGACTATACTGACGAGCAAATTTAAACAAGAATAAACAAAAAGAACTCTACTGACCGCCAAACTGATCTTCGATTTGCAAAAAAAAACTGAAAAAAATGCTACGTTTCTATAATGGCAATGGATGGATTGATAAAACTCTACTGACGAGAGAAAAAAGAACTCTACTGACGAACAAAATGACAAAAACGAAATATAATATACATTATATAAGAATATATAAATTTATATTTGTCTCTGTATTCATTTGCACTTTTATCACAGTCAATTTAGTTGTGAAAAAGCAATTTACCACCATCATCGCTCCACCGTATACGGGTTATACACGTTCCAAATATCGATTCCAACAAATTTCAAACTTGGATTCACTCCAATGCCTCCATTTATGATGACCTTTAATCTGTTCCAATTATATAATGTCGTAACTGTTTCAAAAATAATAATATTAGACTTAATAGTAGAAGAATGCTCCACCGTACTAGGATTTTTGTTCGTAAACAATATACAATTTAAAATTATTTAAAAAAATCATTATAGAGAATAAAATTATAATTATTGAAGATTCAGTGAAACGCTCTACTGTGTATTCATATTTTGTTTTAAGTTAAAATAATGAAATATAATGAAAAAACGGGATGAAAATTGATATAAAAAACTAAAAGATTATTATTACTTATGTAATGTAAGATGAAAGTACATATTTTTTAGAGATGTACAAGAAGTCTCCATCGCAATTACATACAACTCCTTTGAGGGAAAAATACGAGTCAAATCATTTTTAATAATGCAGACATTTTTATATACGAGTTGAGATGGAAATTTAAAAAATGTTTATGAAATTAGTCGAAATGAATATTTGCAGAAATGTTTTTTAAGTTACGATATTAAAAAATGCATGAGAATTTGTTATATATGTATATATATATATATATATATATATATATACATTTTTAATTTTATTCATACTTTACGTAGATGAAACGACTTCATAAAATTTCCAATTAAAATTCATCAAAGTCCCTCAATTAATTATTGCGCCTGAACATCCGATAACCAACATTTCAAATAGCCTTCCGCATAAATTACATATAAAATACATTTATATATATACACTTATATATACACATTTATATATATATATATATATATATATATATATATATATATATATATATGTATATGTATATGTATATTTGTATGTATGTTGTATATCAAGATAAATTTATATAATGGTCCGAATGAGTGAGTTATTTAAGTAATTTGAATGGAAAGCAAATTACTTGCGGATCGTTTTGTGGAATTAATAAAATGATTTATATTCCACAAAGGCCACTAATGAGATGGATTTATCTTCAAAAGGCTCTCTTTCTTGCTATTTTCTCTTCCTTTTTGAGTTATTATGATAATTTAAATAGAAAGCTGATTAAAAAGTGCATAATTAATTAAATTGGGATGGAGATTTATTTAAATGTAAAACTGTGTGAAGTTCTTGAGTTGAAAGTGAAGAAACTAGATGGAGTTGGTATATATATATATATATATATATATATATAAGTTACAACAATTATTTCATATGTTATTTGAAAAAATGAGCATGAATAAAACGTATTTTTTTCTTATTAAATATATTACTTTACATTTAATTACGGTGGAGAGTCTAGTACATCATCATCCCTTAAGGACTGCCCTTAGTTTTTGATCTTACGATTTTATTTTTATAATAATTATTATTTGTGTTAGTCTAGGAGCTTCTATAAATTTTTGCTCGTCAGTAGAGTTCTTTATTTAATTTTATTTAAATATATTTAGTTTGTTAGTCAGTAGAGTTTTTTTTTCAGTTTGCTCGTCAGTAGAGTTTAATTCTCGTTTTTTAGCTTGGAATTGATATGGTCTTTAGTAGAGTTGTCTTTTTAAATTTGTTAATTAAATTTGCTTGTCAGTAGAGTTCACTTTTTAATTTTGTTAAATTTTGATTCAATTTGCTCGTCAGTAGAGTTTTTTTTTAAATTTTCAGTAAATCTCAATTCATTTGCTCGTCAGTAGAATTCTTTTCATAATCTTTAATAAATTAAGATGCGATTTGCTCGTTAGTAGAGTCCTTTATTTAATTTTCAATAAATATTTATTCGATTTGCTCGTCAGTAGAGTTCTTTTTATGGTTTTGTTAAATATTAATTTAATTTGCTCGTCAGTAGAGTTCTTTCTTTGATTTTCGATGAATCTTGATTCAATTTACTCGTCAGTAGAGTCTTTTTTTTAATTTTATTAAATCCTTATTAATTTTGCTCGTCAGTAGTGTTCTTTTTCTAATTGTGAATAAATTATGATTCAATTTGCTCGTCAGTAGAGTCCTTTGTTAAAATAGTACAAAGAATTGACTAAAGGACGATCAAATTTAGAAATAAATGCAAAGAGAACCTTACATCCGAACAAATTGGGCACATTTGGGAATAAAGTGTAAAAATAACTCTACTGACGGGCTTCTTTAGGCAAACTTTGAATTTTATTTATTAATTTACTCATAGAAATCTCATTATAAATAAATCAGTATAGGAATAAACTGTTTTAGTATATATATACACACACACACACATATATATATATATATATATATATATATAATATATATATATATACATATACATATATATATATATAAACACACACATACATATATCCTTTAATATATATCAATTACCAACTCGAAATGTCTTCTTTCCTATTCGGAATGGCAATGGCAATGATGATGGCGCTTTTAATTGCTTTCATTTGCGAGGAAATGAAGTAATTAGAAAGACAGTAATGAGAAAAAATAGTAGCCGAACATTCGCATTACTACGACAGGCTAGGAATGTCCCTTGAAAGGGCTCGGTTGCTAGTACGGTGGAGGGCGCTCCACCGGCGCCTTTAACTGGTCGGATACGTTTTTGGGGACAAATGTTAGATAATGGTAATGGTGATGGTAAAGGATGTGCGTGTATATATATATATATATATATATACAATCCTTATTTTGCTATAATCATTTCAGTATTTTATTTTTTGTATCAATTACCTAAATAATACGCTCCTTTTTTGAAAGCAGTCAGAAACTTAAAAAAACTCTACTGACGAGCAAACCAAATCTCCTACTTTAGAATTTATCGAAGTATATTGACTTATAAAATAGAATAACAAGAAAAGTAGAAATCAACTCTACTGACGAGCAAAGCCTAGAAAACTAAACTTTACTGACGAGCAAACTTGACAAAAAAGAACTCTACTAACGTAGAAACACGAGCAAATTTAAAAAAAAAAACTCTAAAAGACAAATGAACCTAAAAAAGAACTCTACTAACAAACAAACTCAAAAGAAGAAACTTTAAAAATAAACTCTACAGACGAGCAAACCCGAAGAAAGGAACTCCACTGACAAGAAAACTTAGGAAAAGGAACTCTACTAGCTAATATGTTTTTTTTTTTAAAAAAAGGACTCTATTGACGAGCAAATTGAACAAAAAAATAGAATAGAAAAAATAGTCAGTAGAGTCCCTTTTTATAAATATTCTACTTCATAATTCGTAAATAAATCTTTTTTTTTCAAATTTACAGCATTTTTTATTTTTATCAAATGAACACGATCGCTCCACCGTATTGAATGTGAGAAGCATTTTTCAAGAGACTTTTATTAAATCGTAACTTTTTCGATCTTAACTTTTAATTTGACAGACGATTGGCATATTTTTTTCGATATTGGACAACGATATATATATATATATATATATATATATATTGTCGATCATGTTGATGTTTAATTTACTTGTCAGTAGAGTTCTTTTATATCTTCAAGAAAAAATAATACAGTATAGTCATGTTTTATCTAGATTGATATTTAATTTCATTGTAAGTATTATATGTACAACTTTGCGTCCGCCGTTCTTTTATTACGAGTTCTTTGCAATAGCGGCGGATGCAAAGTTGTACACGTGATATGTTTTCAAATGCGTTTTAAAGTATACAGAGTTGCTGTAGGGCATCATAATGTTAAACAAAATTATAGATTATTTAATTTTGAACAAATTTGCCAAAGACATCGTTCATATCAAACGAATGGTTTAGAAGTTACAAGCGTTGGAACAAAAATTTGCACAAAATATACTGAATTCCAAACCAAAATCTCAATGTACATTGCATGAAAAAAATCTTTGACAAATCGTAGTTTGTATGGAAACCAGTATACTTCACACTCGAACTATTTGTTTGGTTTCAATTGCTATTTTAAAGTATACCGAGTTGCTGTAGGGCATTATAATGTTAGACAATATTATAGATTGTTCAATTTTGAACAAACTTGCCAAATATTGCAATTAGTTTGGACGAACCGTTCAAAAGTTACACGAGTTACAAAATAAAAACGTGCAGAATATAAACTGCTTACTATATATAGTACAGCGGGTCAAATACGAGTTAAAAAGTTTTACTTCAAATATAGGCATGTGGGGTATCAAATGAAAGGTCTCGATGAGCACTAAACAAATATCATAGTGATGTATTTAACTAAAAATTTATTTCATTTCTAATTACCATTTTTGTTATTTAAATTATACCTAGTTGCTATAGAGCAAAATTGTATGAAAATATAATTTACACAATTTAATTTCGCACATTTTTGCCGAATATTTCGTTCAATTTGGCCAAACGGTTCAAAAGGTACAAGGGATATTGTGAAAAGTAAACCAATGGGTTGCACAACTCGGGATTCAGTATGAGTTCAGAAGTTTTACTTCAAATATAGGCGTGTGGGGTATCAAATGAAAGGTTTCGACAAGTACTATCTAAATGTCGTATATATTCAGCATTGTCATGGCTTTTTTGTGAGCTGACGTCACAATAATTTGACTAAACAATATTGTTGACAGTTTTGATCACATTTTATTTATTTGTTTTTTTTTTAATTTTTATCTTAAAATATTAATATTACTAATTTAATTTTTTGTCAATATTTTATCTATTAAGTAAATTTTAATACTTTAATTAGTATAAACTAATATCATTGTATTTTATTTTTACTACGTCGTTTTCTATTTTAGTCAAATAAGATAAGAGGTTAAATATTTTTCCAAGATGCCGGTGGAGAGATTTAGTGTTAGTGTTAGTGTTATATTTTTAGTGATGTTAGTGATCGCTTTTAAGTTTGTTTGAATTAAAAAAATTATTTTCGGTTCACGCAGAACAAACAAACCGCCGAAATTTATTACTAACTAAATATTTACGAATGATTTGTGCTAATGCAACATTTATATAAAGATTTATACATATATACATGAAAACATATATATATATATATATATATATAAATTATATTTATAATTTTGTTTTATAAATATTTTTAAAACTATTATTAAAATTATCATTTTGAAATATAAATTATAAATAGAAAAATAAATAAAATGCAATTAAAACTGTCAACAATTGAGTTCCGCAACCCATTGGTTTACTTTTCACAATATCCCTTGTAACTTTTGAGTCGTTCATACAAATTGAACGAAATATTCGGCAAAAATGTGCCCAATTAAATCATCTACAATATTTTCTAATACAGTTTCACTCTACAACAACTCGGTATAATTTAAATGACAAAAATGGACATCACGTATTAACTGAATGTGGTATTCGGAATCCTGTTAGTTTGTTGAGTATGTTACAAAAATATATGGATAGTACTCGTCGAGACCTTTTATTTGATAGTCCACATGCCCATATTTGAAGTAAAACTTTTTAACTCGCATTTGACCCGCTGTACTATATATAGTACGCAGTTTATATCCTGCACGTTTTTATCTTTTAACTCGTGTAACTTTTGAACGGTTCGTTCAAACTGAATACAATATTCGGCAAATTTGTTCAAAATTGAGTTATCTAAAATATTGTCTAACATTATGATGCCCTACAGCGACTCGGTATACTTTAAAATAGCAATTGAAACCAAACAAATGATCCGAGTGTAAAGTATACTGGTTTCCATACAAACTACGATTTGTCAAAGATTTTTTTCATACAGTGAACATTGATATCTTGGTTTAGAATTCAGTATACTTGGTGCAAATTTTTGTTTCAACGCTTGTAACTACTAAGCCATTCGTTTGATATGAACGATGCCTTCGGCAAATTTGTTGAAAATTAAATAATTTACAATATTGTCTAACATCATGATGACCTACAGCAACTCGGTATACTTTAAAATGCATTTGAAAATATATCACGTGTACAACTTTGCGTCCGCCTTTATTGTAAAGAATTCGTATTGAAATACGGCGGAAGCAAAGTTGTGTGAAATTTAAAGCACAGATGTATTATATATGTCATAACTTCCAAACCATTCGTTTAATATGAATAAGGCCTTCGGCAAATTTGTGCGAAATTAAATAATCTGAAATATTGTCTAACATTATGATGACCTACAGCAACTCGGTATACTTTAAAATGCATTTGAAAACATATCACGTGTACAACTTTGCGTCCGCCGTTATTGTAAAGAATTCGTATTGGAAAAACGGCGATGGCAAAGTTGTACAATTCCTTAGATTTTTATAAACTTTGTTTAATCACTTAATTTGACATCAGTCGACAGAGATTTTATAATTCAAATTAGATTTTACGATTTCTTAAGATTCTTAATGGATTCTCATTGAATTTACTATCTTCTTGATAGGTTTGAACTAGATTCTTATGACATTTAAAGAGATTTAATTAGGGTTCTTGCTAGGTTCCTATTACAATATAACTCGCATTTTACTTTAATTAAAATGCCGCTTACACTTAGTTATATTATATCATATTTTTACTAGTATATATAATATAATTTTACGTAAATTTTCTACCAGAGCCCTCACTATGTATTTGTGTGCTCGTAAAAACTTTTGTTGCCGTCGTAATAAAGTTATTACTTTTAAAATACTCAATTTTTATTTCATTGAGTCATTTAGACCTTTGAAATTTTATTTAAAAGTCGTATATTAAATATAAAATAAGTGTAAAAAAATTTAAGTGTTGTAAAAGAAAAATTGATTAAACAAATTGAGTTAATTATTAATAATTAAGGAACATTTTACTATTTCGTAAAATAATAATTCCTTGATTTTGTAAAATTTGATAATATCTTTAAGTTTTACAAAGTTTTTTTTAAGTGCCCTACAATTTTCAAAAGTATTCTAATTTTAATTTAAGTTTTAAAAAATTCGTTTTTTTAACTTTACTTTAACTTTAAATCTTTTTAACTTTTACAACCTAAATTATATTTGTAAGAAATTAGAAATAAAATTATTTACATATAAAATTAGTTCCAAACGTTCAATTACAGGTTTAATATAAAATTTTTACTATTTTTGTTTTTTTGTGAAAAATTAATTTGAACCTTATTCGATTCAGTACTTACCTTTATAAATATATAAACAAATTTAAAATTGCATTTTTGCAAAAATATAAACTGCACTTTCTACACATTTTGTTAATTTATTAATATTGTTTTTGTTAATTTAGTTTCAATTTAATAACTTTGTTTTTAAAGCAAATTAATTGAAGGAAATTGATTCTTTCACATAAAATTGTACAAAATATTGTTTATTATTACATAATTCTATTCTATTTTGCAACAATTTGGCACATAAATATAAACAATTTATTTATACACTTTTATTTATTAAATTCATAAAAACAAAATTAAACACTTTTACATTTACTAAGCACTCGTTTCCATATTTATATATTTTTATTTTTATTTATTTATTTATATAATAAATATTATATTTAAGTTTAATATTTAAAATATAAAACTTCAATTAATAATGTTATTTATTATTATTTTTTGAGTAATTAATCAAATTTTGTCAAAAAAAAAAATTGTCCCAAAACTATTTATAAACAAGTATCATCAGTTTATTTTATTTTGTCACTTTTATTTATTTCTACTTTATTACAAATA
Source organism: Ctenocephalides felis (assembly GCF_003426905.1). Taxonomy (NCBI): domain Eukaryota; kingdom Metazoa; phylum Arthropoda; class Insecta; order Siphonaptera; family Pulicidae; genus Ctenocephalides; species Ctenocephalides felis. The sequence goes on along the minus strand of NW_020538040.1, from coordinate 2,113,627 downwards.
TTTATACTTAAATATTATTTTATATATTAACAATATAATTCATAAAGATGTCAATTTTAATTTTTTGCATAACTATAATATTTTTGGTATATTTTTAATTGATTTTTAAAAATATTTCGTCTAAAAACTAATTATTAAACACTTATCAGTATATTTTATTAGCCACTTTTTAGGTAATTTTTTGTCACTTCAATACTTATTTATATCCAATTTTTATTTATTATATCAATAATATAATTAATAAAATTATATATTTACTAATTTATAATTACTAATTAGGTTTTGTACATTTTTCATTAATTTTTAAAAACAAATTGTCCGAATGTAATTTATTAAAAACACATACCACTATATGTTTTTAGTCACTTTTATATATATTTATTCCACTTTAATATTATAAATATATTAATTTTTTTATTTATTTAATCAACAATATAATTAATGAGGATATTAATTATTATTTTTTGACGTACTTCATTGTTTTTCTTATATTTTTATTTAATTTTTAAAATTTTTTTGTCCGAACTGAGTAAAAGTTCGAAACGTACTGAACAAAACCGTTCGTGTTAAGATTATACATACAGATATATATATATATATATATATATATATATACACACACAATATATATATATGTATATATACGATTCTGCGCATTCGAATTTAATAAATTTGTATGAAAATGAATGCTCATATAGTTTGGATATTTCGTTTGAAGAATTGTTAATATTTCAAAATTTTGCAAGAAAACTCATCGATTTTAGTATTTGTTATCATAGTATATGGATTGAAGAGTAACATACTCAAATTACAACATTCTAGTACAAATAGTGTAATTTTAAAAATTAGCGAAACCACAAAATGTTTTCTTCGCGTGTACAAAGTAGTTCTGTAAAAGAATTGTTAATATTTAAAATTTTACAAGAAAACTCATCAGTTTTAGTATTTGTTGCGATAGTATATGCATTGAAGAGTAACTTACTCAAATTACAACATTCTAGTACAAATGGTGTAATTTTAAAAATTAGTAAAACTACAAAGTGTTTTCTTCACGTGTACAAAGTAGTTTGTGTACTTTGTTCAAAGAATTGTTAATATTTTAACATTTTACAAGAAAACTCATCGATTTTAGTATTTGTTATCATAGTATATGGATTGAAGAGTAACATACTCAAATTACAACATTCTAGTACAAATAGTGTAATTTTAAAAATTAGCGAAACCACAAAATGTTTTCTTCGCGTGTACAAAGTAGTTCTGTAAAAGAATTGTTAATATTTAAAAATTTTGCAAGAAAACTCATCAGTATTTAGTATTTGTTGCGATAGTATATGCATTGAAGAGTAACATACTCAAATTACAACATTCAAGTACAAATAGTGTAATTTTAAAAATTCGTGAAACTACAAAATGTTTTCTTCACGTGTACAGAGTAGTTTGGTGTCTTTATTCAAAGAATTGTTATTATTTTAAAATTTTACAAGAAACCTCATCAGTTTTATTATTTGTTGCGATAGTATATGCATTGGAGAGTAACTTACTCAAATTACAACATTCTAGTGCAAATAGTATAATTTTGAAAATTAATGCAACTACAAAATGTTTTCTCTACGTGTATAAAGTAGTTTGTGTACTTTATTCAAACAATTGTTAATATTTCCAAATTTTGCAAGAAAACTCATCAGTTTTAGTCTTTGTTGCAATAGTATATGCATTGAAGAGTAATTTACTCAAATTACAATACTCTAGTACAAGCAGTGTAATTATAATAAATATTCAAACAGACTCAAAGTTGAAACATAGTAAAAGTGCATTTATCTATTATATAACCTATAACTTTATAACCATTCGTTTAGCATTAATGTCGTATTAGACAAATTTGTTTAGAATTCAACTAATAAAAAAATTGTCTAACATTATGATGCCCTACAACTACTCTGTATACTCTAAAATCGCATTCAAATCTAGATATTAATCTAAATAAATAAATCTAAATATTCTCAAGACAAAAATATACTAGTTTTCATATGAACTTCAACTTTTGCTAAGACTTCACACATATTGCGCACGAGGATATCTTGGTATGGAATGCAGTATACTTGGTGCACTTTATTTGTTTCAACGCTTGTAACTTCTAAACCATTCGATTTGTGTGAATGGTGTGTATGACAAATTTGTTTAGAATTCAACTACTGACAAAATTGTCTAATACCTTGATGCCCTTCAACTACTCCATATACTCTAAAATCGCATTTAAATCTAGATAAATATTTTAAGGGCAAACATATACTAGTTTCTATACGAACTTCAACTTTTGGTAAGACTTTGCACATATTGCGAACGAAGACATCTTGGTATGGAATGCAGTATACCGAATACACTTTTTTTGTTTGATCGCTTGTAACTCCTAAACCATTCGATTTGTGTGAATGGTGTGTATGAGAAATTTGTGCAGAATTAAATTATGAACAATGCTGTCTCTAACCCCAATGCTCTACAGCAACTCGGTATACTTCAAAATCGCATTCAAATAAGAATAAATATTCTAAAAACATAAGTATACTTGTTTTAATACAAACTTCAACTTTTTCTGAGACTTCACACATATTGCGCACGAAGATATCTTGGTATGGAATGCAGTATAATTGGTGCACTTTATTTGTTTCAACGCTTGTAACTTCTAAACCATTCGATTTGTGTGAATGGTGTGTATGAGGAATTTGTGCAGAATTAAATTACGAACAATGTTGTCTTTAACCACAAGAACCTACAGTAACTCGGTGTACCTTAAAATCTATATTAAAAACTTAGAATATTAACTTTCTCTTATACACTCATATAATATTTCTGCTACATTTTTTATTTATTTGTAAATGTATTTCAAAGCAATTGAAGTGGTATTTGTGGTACATGTGGTACACCACAAATTCCTGAATAAACTTTTTGTTATATAATTACATCTTTCATCCAACATTTCGAATGAAAAATGAATTGTACGGTGGAGCAAATACAAATCGCTCCACCGTACAATTTTGTTGGCATATTCTCATCACGATAAAATCGAATTTTTTTAATATTAGGTTGTCAAATATCTCCCTTCCGCTTTTTTGCTATTGGTTTATAATACAAAAGGGCGGAAGGGAGATATTTGACAACCTAATATATTACATATTTTAAAATTTTAATTTTTCAATTTTTTTTGTATTAGTTTTATGTTTTATCAAGATTTTGCACAACTTCGATTTTTGTATTAATTGATAGCGAACATGTGGTGTCGAAACGTAAACGTGTCGTTGTATTTTATTTTACATTATGATTTATGGGATACTGAAACTTTTAGAATAAAAATAGAAAAGTCGTATAAAAAATCGCAATTTATCTATGTGTGTGTGTGTGTGTGTGTGTAGTCAATTGTTTTTTTGTGAACGTTTTTCCAACGCGTTCAGAATATATCAAACTAATTTAAAAACAATATCTGTTCCTTTTTGTTCAGGTGATTTGTTTACCGAAGTGTTTTGTATTCAGAACGAACGAACAACGAGAAATTGATTTGTTTTTTGGTGAAAAAATATATATATATATATATATATATATATATATACATATATATACTATTTTTAAAAAAAACTTATCCAAAGTAACGAATTAATTTTAATAAATTTATAGTCTGAATACACGACTTAATTAAACATTTTAATCAAATCATAAAATTAGATTTTATGAGTATACCGAGTTGTTCTAGAGCCTTTTGTTGTTAGACAATGTTTCAGATTATTAAATTTATTACAATTTCGTCAAATAAACTATTGCATTTGCTCGAATAGTTTAAAAGTTACACAAGATGCAAGAGATGAATTTGTTCATACGGTGGAGCGATCTTGTACATTTAACCAAAAACTGAAATTACTAAATTTTTTTTTTAAGATATATAATATTTCGAATTGTTATTATTATTCATTGTATGGCTAATGTGTTATTATTCTAATATATAGTTTGTTGATAATAATTTTTTTATATTTTTGTTACAGGTCCCTGAACGATAGTTGCCTGGTCGAATTGGGTATAAGTTTTATGCCCGAATTTATTGACCCTTATCATAAAAGGTATGTATTGATTCAATACTAATTCTATTTAATAAAGAATCACAATAAATAGATAAGATGTCAGTAGAGTTCCTTTTTTGTAAGTGACATGCTCCTGTTATCAAACCTTGTTTTTTATATATAATATAACTTCCAGAAACAGGAAAATCTATTTGCTCGTCAGTAAAGTTTCTTTTAAATTCTAAATGTATAATTTTTACGTTTTTAAGTTTTAACTACTGATTTATTTTTGTAAATAGTGTTATTAACTAATTTAAAAAATATTTTTTTAATTGTTAATTTCTCTAATACATTTGCTTTTCAGTAGAGCCCTTTCTTAGAAACAAACTTTTACTCTTTTAACTTCCCGTAGGGTAAGTTATAGTAATCGTCCAAAAATCGAAATCAAAATTTTTACATTTCTCGACGTTTTGAAGGTTTCTGAACATTTTGGCATACTTCAGAAAAAATGGATGTGTGTGTCTGTGTGTGTGTTTTGTATGTCCGCAATTTTTCGTCAACGTTTTCGGGCGCACGGATCAACCGATTTGAATGGTTCAAAAAACATTCGATTCCTTTTGATAGGGAGATGTGCTGATTAGTTTTGGCAAAGGCAGGTCCAGCCGTTACGGAGATATGGAGCAAAGAGTGCAAAAAATAGAAAGCGAATTTTTGAGAGAACGGATCAACCGATTTGAATGGTTTAAAAAACATTCGATTCCTATTGATAGGGAGATGTGCTGATTAGTTTTTGGCAAAGGTAGGCCCAGAGGTTTCGGAGTTACAGAGCTAAATTTAAAAAAAATGGCTGTTTTGAGAGAACTAAGCGTCCGATTTAAATGAATCAAAGAACTTTCTGCTTTTTTCAACAAAACAATTGATTTTGGAAAAAAAAAATTTTTGATTCTAATTTTTTTCAAAAAAATTTTTTGTAATTTTGGACTAAAAAATTCAAAAAACACCCAAGCTAAGCACAGTCTAAGCGCCACTCTGGTACAAATGTTTACCCAAGTGCGTTTAGACTGTTTGTGTACTAGAGCACTTTTCCAATTTTTGTGAAAATTATTGAAAAATGTGAAAATGCCGCCAAGCTGAGCACAGTATAAGTGAAAATATCGCACAGAATTATTTGCAAATGCGTTTAGACTGTGACTATGCTGGAGCACTTTTTCAATTTTGTGGAAATTTGGCAACTATTTTTTTTTTTTGAAATTTGATTCGAAATGAAATGACGATTGTTAATGTTCTGGAGGTGATAAATTGATTTATTTATAATTAACTTTCCGTAGGGTAAGTTATAGTAATCGCACAAAAATCGAAAATGAAAATTTTTATATAACTTTACGTTTCAAAGGTTCTGAATATATTGGCATACCTTAGAGAAAATTGATGTATGTTGTGTATGTGTGTGTGTGCGTGCATTTGTGTGTGTTCAGATACAATTTTCGTCGACGATTTCGGGAATCGGGATGAAGCAATTTGAATAATTCAAAAACATTTTACTTGCATTATCAAGATGAAGATTTGATGAAATTTTTATGAAATTAGGTCTAGCGGTTTCAGAGATCTAGTAAAAAAGTAAAAAAAAATAACATTTGGCGGTCAACAATAATCATTAGACATTAGACATATGCACATCAAATTATCAGATATTTTATAGAGATTTTAACAATGAGTATACATTTTGTTAACATTCCTATGGGTCCGTACCAATGCTTATGCGTTAGACAGCGACGCGGCGCTTACGCGCTTCGATATTTAGTCTCTATGCATTAAAGCAGTACGATTGCTTTGAAAAAAAGTTCAGAATTTCCAAAATATTTCAAAATAATTTTTCAACAAAAAGTAAGTTTTTGTCAAAAATTTATATAGTTCCTCAAAAATCTATTTTTTTTAGAGTAAATTTTTTTAAAAAATGTTAATCTTTTCAAAAAAAAAATAATTTTTGGTACGGGAAGTTCCAGCAATTTGCCTTAAGGCACGATGCCATGCGCCCCACTAGTTAGATATTTAGATTTTAGATATTTAGATTATTCGTAGAAAATTTTTCTTCTTTTTATTTGAATATTTAATACTAAGTAACAATAATTTATCATATTTTACCTGATTTTATCTGATTAAAGTATATTTAGTTCTCTTTTAAAATTTGCTCGTCAGTAGAGTTCCTTTTTATAATAATTTTATTTTTCAGGCCGATGACAATGGGTGAAATAGGCTGTTTTCTAAGTCACTACAATATTTGGAAAGAGGTCAGTAGTAACAATAAATAAAACAAAGAAAAACTACAATATTTATCATCATTATTATTATTTCTTTTATACGAAATAAAAGAAAATAAGAGTGACAAATACGTTTGTGGGACTAAAATCGCCCCGATTAGTCCCGAACGACTAGTCCTCGTCCTCGGGACTGAATTATTGCCAGATGAGAATTTGTCATGATGAAGTTCGATGTCGCGGAAGTGTAGTGTACTACGTGCGGTGGAGCGATCTCCGCCGTAAAGAAATACATAGAGAAAATGAAAGTTATGCTTATCGGCAAGTTAGGGACTTCAATGGATCTTATTTTTCTTGTTTTTGTATTTTGCTCGTCAGTAGAGTCCCTTTTGTTCATAACGTCAAAACTTTGTCAGTGATAAAAGAGCATCGAAGATTATGTTCTTGTAACATTCTTTCTTGTTTTGTTTATATGTAAAATACGCCTGATCGTACCGCAAACAGATAGGCATATTATAAACTTTGTTACGGCAGAATTGCCCTATTTATTACTCTTTTTATTTTAGTAGTTTATTTTTTATTAATTTGCTACTTATTGAATATTCTACGCAGTTGAGTTTGTTTTGCAATTTTCTTTGCAAGTTTGCTTGTCAGTAGAGTTGTTTTCAATCCGTTTTTAATTTGCTCGTCAGTAGAGTTCTTTTTCAATCTGTTTTTTATTTGCTCGTCAGTAGAGTTCTTTTTTTGTCTGTTTTTATTTTGCTCGTCAGTAAAGTTCTTTTTCAATCTGTTTTTTATTTGCTCGTCAGTAGAGTCCCTTTTTGTTCTTTTATATTGCTCGTCATTAGAGTTCTTTAATTATGTTTTTTTATTTGCTCATCAGTAGAGTCTTTTTCAATCTGTTTTTATTTTGCTCGTCAGTAGAGTTCTTTTCAATTTCTATTTTTAATTTGCTCGTCAGTAGAGTTCTTTTTTAATTTAATCAATCGTTTTTAATTTGTTCGTCAGTAGAGTCCCTTTTTCTTCTTTTATATTGCTCGTCAGTAGAGTCCTCTTTCAATCTGTTTTTCTAATTTGCTCGTCAGTAGAGTCCTCTTTCAATCTGTTTTTTTATTTGCTCGCCAGTAGAGTTAATTTTTCTTCTTCTATATTGCTCGTCAGTAAAGTTCTTTTTCAATCTGTTTTTTTAATTTGCTCGTCAGTAGAGTCTCTTTTTATTTTCTAAATCAATAATAATCTATTCTGTAGAACAGAAGAAAAGGACTCTACTGACGTGCAAATTGATTATAGATCTCGAAGATAAAAAGGAACTTTAAAAAGGGAAAATTAAATAAGGACTCTACTATTGTAACACGTAAATTATTGACTGGTCATATGTAATCTGTGTTTTTTTCAGTTTGCTCGTCAGTAGAGTCCTTTTTTAATTTCTTTTTAATTCGCTCGTCAGTAGAGTCCTTTTTTAATTCCTTTTTAATTTGCTCGTCAGTAGAGTACCTTTTTTCTTCGGTTATAATTAATTTTCACATTTAGTTTGTTTGGCAGTATAATGTTTATTAATATTTTTGCATTTTGCTTGTCGGTAGAGTCCCTTTTTTATTTTCCCTCAGTAGCTTTTGATTATTTCTGCTTATGTTAGTAATTTTTTGTGCATCAAGAAAAGGAACTATACTTTCACGTTCAAGTTTTTGAATTGCTAGAATTTCTTTTCTTTTTTTAGTTTTCAAAGCAATATTTTACTCACATTTAATTTAACCTCATTAATTAAACTTTCCTTAGAAGTTTTTAAAAGTGGTGACTTAGCTAATTGTTTGAGATACGGTGGAGGACACTCCTTTGAATGTAAATGATTTCGTTTCTAATTTAGTGCAATGATGTCATATGAAATTAAATGACATAAAAAGCGAGTCGGACTCGCACTAAAAGCTTTCGGATTGTTTTTGTGAAAACAATAGAGAATTTGTGGACTGCGTATATTCAATTAATAAAACTGGGATATCTGTCAATTGCATTCGTGATTTTAGATATGTATGTATATATATATATATATATATATATATATATATATATATATAAATATCTGAGTGAAAAGAAGACTCTTCTAACGAACAAAACTCATTTTTTTATTCATAAAAACCTGAAGTTTAATTTCATTGGACGTAAAAGAGGACTCTACTGACGAACAAACTGAAAAATAAAGCAAAAGGGACTCTACTGACGAGCAATCTAAAAAAATAAGGCAAAAATTAACTCTACTGACGAGCAAATTAAAAAAAAAGTGACTCGATGGACAATTTATTCAATTTTATTCAATAATAAAATAGACTCTACTGACGATCGATCTGGGACAAAAAAGCACACTAAAGGTTAAAGGAAAATGGACTCTACTGACGAGCAAACAGAAAAGAAAAAGGAAAAGGGACACCACTAAAAATGAGATAAAAAGGACTTTACTATTGAAGTAAACAGGAAAAATGAACTCTACTGACGAGCAAACTACATAAGAAAATGAAAATATACTCTACTGACGAGCAAATTAAAAATTAAAGAAATAAGAACTCTACTGGCAAGATAAGAACTATACTGAAAGAATAAGAAAATGACTCTACTAACGAGGGAATAAAATATCGATCATGAGGACACAAAAGGGTCTCTACTGACGAGCAAATAAAATATTGATCTAGAAAACAGAAAAAAAACTCTACTGTCGAAGCAAACTGAAAAAAAAAACTACTGACGAGCAAACTGAAAAGATAAGAAAGAGGACTCTACTGACGAGTAAATAAAATATCGATCTTGAAGAGAGAAAAGAGACTCTACTGACGAGCAAATAAAATATCGATCTAGAAGACAGAAATAGGACTCTACTGACAAGCAAACTAAATATTGATCTAGAAAACTGAAAGAGAAACTTTACTGTCGAAGCAAACTGGAAAAAAATAAAAAGAAAACTACTGACGAGCAAATTAGAAGGATAAGGAAAGGGACTCTACTGACGAGCAAAATACATATCGATCTAAAATACAGAAAATGGACTCTACTGACGAGAAAATTGTATATCAATTTTGAAGACACAAAAGGGAATCTACTCACGAGCAAACTAAAAATTAAAAAAAAGGGACTCTACTGAAAGAATAAAAAAAATGACTCTATTGACTAACATACTAAATATCAATCTAAAAGACAGAAAAGGGACTCTACTGACGAGCAAAGTATAAGAACTATACTGAAAGAATAAGAAAAAATACTTTACTGACGAACAAATTAAATATCAATCTAGAAGACAGAAAAGGGACTCTACTGACGAGCAAATTAAATATCGATCTAGAAAACAGAAAAGGGACTCTACTGACGAGCAAATTGTAAAATTAGAATCTTTTTACTTGTATGGAACCCGATTAGTGTTTTGAGTTTCTTACTAAGATATTTGATTAGTGCTAGTCGAGACCTTTCATTTCATACTCAACATGCCTATATTTGAAGTAAAACTTCTTAGCTCATATTGGACGCGCTGCATTATTTATAATACGATAACTCGTTAGTGTGCATTAATTTATTAAATCATTTATAACTGACCAGCAAATATCAATCTAGAAACAGAAAAGGGACTCGGCTAACGAGCAAATTGAATTATAATAAATTTCTATTTATTACTAATTCTGTTATAATAATTGTCAGTCAATTTATATTTTACTTTGAGCACAATGTTGAATTTGAATTTTAACTCCATTTAAAACAGTTGACAGTTTTAATGGACTCCAGGGTGAAGTTTGCACAATTGTATAACCGTTTGAATTCAAATATTGAAATCTCGTAACTTGTTATTATATTATCATAATATTGAGATTTATTAGAAATACTTAATTTCTACTATACGACATATGAAAGAATATTATGAGATATTGCACTACTGTTAATTTATTATAATATATTTCTATTTATTACTAATTCTGTTACAATAATAATCAAATTTATATTTAACTTTGAGCACAATGTTTGAATTTGAATTTTGACTCCATTTAAAACAATTGACAGTTCTTAATCGACTCCAGGGTGAAGTTTGCTCAATTGTATAACCATTTGAATTCAACTATTGAAATCTTATAACTTCTTATAATATTAACATAATATTGAGATTTATTAGAAATACTTAATTTCTACTATACGACATATAAAAAAATATTGTAAGACTGCACTACAGTTTATTTATTATAAAGATTCATATTTATTACTAATTCTGTTACAATAATTAATAGATATTTATATTTCACTTTGAGCACAATGTTTGAATTTGAATTTTGACTCTATTTAAAACAGTTGACAGTTTTAATGGACTCCAGTGTGAAGTTTACACAATTGTATAACCGTTTGAATTCAAATATTGAAATCTAGTAACTTCTTATTATATTAACATAATTTTGAGATTTATTAAAAACACACAATTTCTACTAAACGACATATAAGACAATATTGTGAGATAGCACTACAGCTAATTTATTATAATGGATTTCTATTTATTACTGTAATTATCAGTGATTCATATTTTATTTCGAGCACAATGTTGAATTTGAATTTTGACTCCATTTAAAACAGTTGACAGTTCTTAATCGACTCCAGGGTGAAGTTTGCTCAATTGTATAACCATTTGAATTCAAATATTGAAATCTTATAACTTCTTATAATATTAACATAATATTGAGATTTATTAGAAATACTTAATTTCTACTATACGACATATAAAAAAATATTGTAAGACTGCACTACAGTTTATTTATTATAAAGATTCATATTTATTACTAATTCTGTTACAATAATTAATAGATATTTATATTTCACTTTGAGCACAATTTTGAATTTGAATTTTGACTCCATTTAAAACAGTTGACAGTTTTAATGGACTCTAGGGTGAAGTTTGCACAATTGTGTAACCGTTTGAATTCAAATATTGAAATCTAGTAACTTCTTATAATATTAACATAATTTTGAGATTTATTAAAAACACACAATTTCTACTAAACGACATATAAGACAATATTGTGAGATTGCACTACAGTTAATTTATTATAATGGATTTCTATTTATTACTATAATATTCAGTGATTTATATTTTACTTCGAGCACAATGTTTGAATTTGAAATTTGACTCCATTTAAAACAGTTGACAGTTTTAATGGACTCTAGGGTGAAGTTTGCACAATTGTGTAACCGTTTGAATTCAAATATTGAAATCTCGTAACTTGTTATTATATTATCATAATATTGAGATTTATTAGAAATACTTAATTTCTACTATACGACATATGAAAGAATATTATGAGATATTGCACTACTGTTAATTTATTATAATATATTTCTATTTATTACTAATTCTGTTACAATAATAATCAAATTTATATTTTACTTTGAGCACAATGTTTGAATTTGAATTTTAACTTCATAAGAGTTGACAGTTTTAATTCACTCGAGTGTGAAGTTTGCAGAAGAATTGTATAACCGTTTGAATTCAAATATTTAAACATAGTAACATATATGATAAATATAAAAATTAATTGAAATTATAGTGAAAAATAATTGAAATTAAATTTAAATCGAAGAAAAAAATGCGAGTTAAATATTTTGTAATAAATAAAATAAAATTTATTTTCTGGTGTTTTAGAGAACTGAGAGATATTTATTGAATAATATTTAGAATATTCTATTAATTTGAAAGTTTGTGGAAGATTTAAAAAAAAGAGTTTTATTTGGATTTTCTTTACCTAACACAATATATATCTATGTATATACATATATATATATATATATATATATGTGTATATATATATAAACATGTATATAAATGTATATTTATGGAGTATTTATGGGCCATATATAAAATATATGTATGCCATTTCAGTATATACATTGCTCTTTAGAACTTCTTCACCAAAAACAGCAGAATTGCTGTTTTGGCAACTTCTAGTCTTCATAAATCCACTCATAAATATATATATACATATATATATATATATATATATATATATATATATATATATATATAATATAATTTTTGGCAACTGACTAGAAAATCGCTTAGTGCTACATTTTCTGGTGTAAAATATTTCATTCGACAAATGATGAAAATTTTTTAATTATTATTATATTTAAGTATAAAATTATTTAATATTAATTACTTAATAAAACATGTCGCATTTTTAAGGCGACATGTTTTCTAAATAGATTCTAATGTTCGAAAAGATCCATGGTATTTTTTTATCGAATATCTGAGGGATAATTGAAAAAGGACTCTACTGACGAACAAACTTTTTTTATTCAATTTTGCACTAGAACATTAAAAAGAGAAATCTACTGACGAGCAAATTAAATGTAGACCTTGATGATGAAAAAGGACTCTACTGACGAGCAAACTTAATTTAGATCCAGAAAATAAAAAAAGACTACTGACTTGCAAAATTATTTTTGAATAAAAAAACAAGAAAGAAAAAGGAACTCTACTGATGAGCAAACTTAATTTTGATCAAGAATATTAAAAAAAGACTCTACTGACGAGAAAAATTATTTTTGAATAAAAAAACAAGAAAAAGGAACTCTACTGACGAGCATAGTTGTTAAAATATTTAAATTAAAAAATTTTAAAAATAATTCTACTTACGAGCAAATTAAACGTAGGCTTTGATGATCAAAAATGGACTCTACTGACGAGCAAACTTGATTTTGATCTAGAAAATAAAAAAGGACTACTGACGAGCAAATTAAATGTCTTGTAAAAAAATAATAAGAAAAGGACTCTACTTACGAGTAAATTAAATAACTAGATAGAAAATTAAAGAAGGGACTCTACTGACGAGCAAATAAAGTACCTCGACTTGAAAGTAAAAAGGGACTCTACTTAGGAGCAAATAAAATACCTAGATAGAAAATTAGAAAAGGCACTCTACTGACAAGCAAATAAAACATCTACATAGTAATTTAGAAAAGGGACTCTACTTACGAGTAAATTAAATAACTCGATAGAAATTTAAAAAAGGACTTTACTGACGAGCAAATTAAACATAGACTTTGATAACGAAAAAGGGACTCTACTGACTAACAAATTAAATGTATCAGAAAAAGATACTAAAAAAGGACTCTACTGACGAGCTAATGAAATATCTAGATAAAAAATTAGAAAAGGATTCTACTGACGAGCAAATTAAATATCTAGATAGGAAAAGTGAAAAAAATCTACCAACTAATTAATTTTGAATTCGGTTTCAATCTTATTTTCTAGTTTGCTCGTCAGTAGAGTTCCTTTTCTTCTTATCGTATTTACGAAAAAAAAAATCTATTAAGACATATTTACTAATAATTTCCAAACTGTGTTTGTCAGTGGCGAATTGCTGTATTTAATATTGAACAAAGTACTCAACGCTCTGAAGTTGTACCCAGTTGGTACTGTCAACTCTTCTTTCCGTTAACATTTAAATTTAAATTTGAATTCATGTATTAAATTTATACAATAATTTTCTTATTGCTTTTTTTACACAAATTGATTTAATTGTAGATTTTTCTTTTAATTGTTAATAATTATTAAAAATAATTTATAATTATAATTCAATGAAATATAAAAATATTTTAAAATTGAAAAATAAAATGTAAAATTACTTTAAGATAAAAAAAATCGAGTAGTTGACATATTCTACAACCATTTAATTTATTTTATCTGTTTGTGATTAATAATTGTCGATAATTATTACCATTGAAAGTTATTCGTGCGTTAATTGTTATTTCGCAACACCAAACCCACATTCGCAAATTTGTGCGAATTTGTACAAATTCTCTTAACGAAGTTAATTCGGTTTAATAATTAAATCGGATGTCGCTTTGTTTCTGATCAATTATGATATATATGTTCTCGCTTGAAAAAACATTTATTTCGATAATAGACTTATGCTATAACTCGAATTTTTGAAAAACAAATCATATATATTTTTTAATTGAGAAAAAAATTAATCGAATTTATTATGAAAAAATTTTCAGGTGCATTCTGAATGTTTCATGTAGATCTTTTTAATTTTCAAAAAAAGAACTTGTTTTCGAAATTTGTATACAAGTTTACGATTTTTACAAAAAAATACATCAATATTTGCTAAATATATAACATTCTAAAACCAAAATTATAACTCGAAATTTTTATATAAAAATTTTATAAAAAATTTTTTTATCGAAAATCCATTTTTATTTTATTAATTAAAATCAAATCTGTTAAATACGAATAAATTTGTTAACGAATTATTAAAGAAGTAATTTTTATTCGAATTAAAAAAAATCTATAATTAAAAATGTATTTTATTAAAATGATTATTATAATTTGCAGGCGTCATCTATGGACTACAATTTGATAATGATCCTAGAAGACGATGTCAGATTCGAACCTTTTTTCAGACAAAAACTCCAAGCGATTTTGAGAGAAATTCAACAGAACAATGTCGAATATGATTTACTGTAAGTATATATTATATATATATATATATATATATATATATATATATATCGATTACTGCTTTTATTAACAATTTTGATTGTATTAATAACATATATTCATTTTTTGTACTCTTCGTACTTAAAATATAAAACCTTATATAACAATACACTATATTGAAATTAATAAACAAATCGAATGCATTTTGAACTATTAAAATCGCTCCAACCACTTCTGAAATATCTCAAATGTATATTACACAAATTTAAGTAAAAATGAATAAATAAAAATATTCCCTACGGGAAGTTAAAAATATAAATATAAATATAATACAAATAAATATAAACATAAATATAAATATAAATATAATACAAATAAATATAAATATAATACAAATAAATATAAATATAAATATAATACAAATAAATATAAATATAATACAAATAAATAAAACACAAATATAAATATATAAAATATATTCATAAAAGTCTATCCTGCACGTTCGAATCACGCGCCTCGACCGAACATCTTAGACTTAAACCTTAAATCGCAAAACATAATCTATAACCTTCCGCGTGCTCAATCCATATACGAAAGTTCTAAGGGCGTCCTTGACACTTTAAAACATAGACCGATATTGTTTTTAAACATTGTTTTAACAATGTTTTGGAATATGTTTGAAGAAGTATTTGAAAATGATTTTGGGCCTATTGGCAAATTGCTGGGTGAATAATATACATTGAAAAAAATACTTTTGATCTAACTAAAAATAAGACCAAAACGAAACGGGACTCTACTGAGGAGCAATCTAATAATGGAAATAAGAAAAAGTGACTCTACTGACGAACATACTAAAATAATGGAAAAAATGGGCTCTACTGATGACTAAATTAAAAATTAGATAAAAAAAGAAACTCTTCTGACAAATAGACTACAAATATAAGAAAAAAGGGACTCTACTGGGTATAAAATTGAGAATTAAATGAATCTCTACTGACCAGCAAACGAAAAATATAATCAAAAAGGAACTCTACTGACAAGCAATCTAATAATAAATGGAATTTTCGACGCGAGCAATAAAAATGGATTCTGTTATTCAGTTTGCTCGTCAGTAGAGTTCTTTTTGTCTTCGTCTAATGACTTTTTTCACTAATTTCTTTCCGATGTTATTGTCTCTAATTTTGCTGGTATATTTTAAAAAATATTATTTATATTGATTTTAATTTCACAGTCTCTATTTTGTATATTGCGTTATATTTAACTTATAAATATATAAATAAATTTAGTCAGTAATTAAATGTCAGTAGAACCCTTTCTTCTAATCTAATATACTGTATTGTTTTGAAAGTATGTAATACTTTGCTCGTCAGTAGAGATTTTTTCTAATCATCATTTTTGATATTTTACTTGGTTGTCAGTAGAAACCTTTTCTAATTATCTGTCTACATCAAAAATAATTTTGCTCGTCAGTAGAGTCCCTTTTTTATTTTCTAATTTTTCTTTGACATAGTTTATTTTCTTTTCATCAGATTCCATTTTTTATCTTTTAGATATTTAATTTGCTTGTCAGTAGAGTCCCTTTTTTCGTTTTTATTTTCTTGTATTATATGTCGAACTATATTTTGTCGTCGGTACAGTTTCTTCTTCCGATTTTAAATTTGTTTGACATTGTTTAGACATTTTATGAAGTTATTCGCTAAATTTTAATTTTTTGTTTTGGGAGTCGATTCATTTCTTTTGCCTAAAGGCAAAATGCCACTTATAACTAGTTTGTAACAGTAAAACAGCTAAATATTGTAATTAAAAAAAATTTAAACTGTTAAAACCGCTTCAACCATTTTTGAAATATCTCTGAAGTAAAAATGAAGTCATAAAAGTCTATTCTACACGTTCGAATCACGCGCCTCGACCGAACACCGTAGACTTAACTGTAAAATGTCAAACAAAATCCTTAACACGCTGCGTGCTCGATCCGTATACGAAAGTTCTAAGGGCATCCTTGACACCTTAAAACATAGACTGATATTGGTTTTTGAACATTTTATTAACAAAACATTTTGAATATTTTGAAATATGTTAAAAAAAGTATTTTAAAGTAATTAACAATTAAATATTGTTTTATATTTTGTAAATTTATTTATTTCTTTTCTAGTTATATTGGAAGAAAACGTTTATTGGAAAATGAGGAGCCCTACATCGAAAATTCAAGACTTTTGGTAAAGCCAAGTTATTCTTATTGGACTTTGGGGTACATTTTAACAAAATCAGGGATTCAAAAACTGTTAAAGGCTGAGCCTTTGAAAAATATGGTGCCTGTCGATGAGTATTTACCTATTTTGTTTGATAAACATCCCAGGTAAGAGAGAAAATGAAATATTATATATATATATATATATTTATATATATATATATATATATATATATATATGTTAATTGTCTATTATCTAGGGATGCCTGGAAAACCCATTTCCCCGATAGAGACCTCATAGCCCTGTCGACAGCGCCTCTACTGGTGTACCCGACGCACTACACAGGCGAACCGGGTTATTTCTCGGATACCGAAGACTCGAACATCATTCCTGATAATCTGATTTTGAATAATAATATTAACGAAGACAACCAGAACAAGTTTATAAGTGATCCTGGTGTTAAGGACGATTTGTGACGAAGTCTACTGACGACGATACATATCTGTATTACATAATCTCTAATAATTGGGTAAATAATCAAATATTATTACATATCTATATAATATAATATATATATATATATATATATATATATATATATTATTATATTTATAAAGATTTATATCAATTGACTGGAACAATTTTTATTAACGTTGTGCATTTGTGATTTTTTTATTGACCCCTATATGGGTTTATGTGCCAAATTTTTATTGCCAATCGATTATTATTACTGTTAATTAAATTTAATAATTGTTTAGTCAAATTATTGTGACGTCAGTTCACAAAAAAGCCATGACAATGCCAAATAGTAGATTTAGTTAAATGTGTTCATGGTGATGCCATATTTAGAGTTAGTAGAGTCCTTATATCTATATGATATTTGAATAGTGCTCGTCGAGACCTTTCATTTGATACCCCACATGCCTATATTTGAAGTAAAACTTCTAAACTCGTATTTGACACCGAGTTCTGCAACCCATTAGTTTACTTTTCACAATATCTTTTGTAACTTTTGAACCGTTGGTCCAAATTGAACGAAATATTCGGCAAAATTGTGCTAAATTAAATTATCTACAATATTTTTTCATATAGTTTTACTCTACAGCAACTTTGTATACTTTCAATGACAAAAATGCACGTTGCTTATTAAATAAATATGATATTCGTTACCCTGTTGATTTGTAGAGTATGTTACAATGATATTTGGATAGTGTTCGTTGAGACCTTTCATTTGATACCCCACATGACAGGATTTGAAGTAAAACTTTTTAACTCGCATTTGACCCTCTGTACTATATATAGTACGCAGCTTATATACAGCACGGTTTTATCTTGTAACTCGTGTAACTTTTGAACGGTTCGTCCAAACTAATTGCAATATTCGGCAAATTTGTTTAAAATTGAACAATCTACAATATTGTCTAATATCATAATGACTTACAGCAACTCTGTATACTTTAAAATAGCATTTGAAACGCAACAAATTTTCAGAGTGCAAAGTGTACTAGTTTCCATACAAACTAAGATTTGTCAAAGATTTTTTTCATACAGTGTACACTGATATCTGGGTTTGGAATGCAGTATACTTGGTGCAGATTTTAGTTTGAACGCTTGTAACTTCTAAACCATCTGTTTAATGTAAATGGTACCTTCGGCAAATTTGTGGGAAATTAAATAATCTAAAATATTGTCTAACATTATGATGACCTACAGCAACTCGGTATACTCTAAAATGCATTTGAAAACATATCACGAGTACAACTTTGCGTCCGCCGTTATTGTATAGAATTCGCTTTGTAAAAACGGCGGAAGCAAAGTTGTACGCATAATATATTTTTAATCATTTTATGTAACATCAGGCGACAGGAGTTCAAATAAGTCAATTTAAATTCGTATATTCTAAAGTTTTTGTATAATACCAATGATTTTTTTTAAAGATTGACAATATTGGGTAGATTTTATTATATCATCATAGTTATCCGGACTCTACTAATTAATTAAATATTAGTAATTAGTTATTAAGTTTTATATTGATCTGTAACAAAAGTGCCTTTTATACTTATATATCAAAAATATCATTAATTATGTTGTAAAAACTGAAAATCGTTTTTTATATGAATGTAGTGCAATACGATTGTGAATTTTTTATTGAAAATAAAAACATTGACGATTATTATATTATGATGCAGCTGGAATTTTTTATTTGCAACATTTTCAGATACCTTGCAACAGTTATAAATAAATATTTACTTACTTTAGTCATATAAATAATTTATTTGTAAATCCAATTGCAATTATAATCAAAAAATTAACAAAATCATGTGAAATATAACACCAAGTCGAAGAATATTATAATTAAATTTTGATGATAACTAATAATAATGACATTAGATTATTTTTCAGCATTTACACACCTTTTTTATATTTAAAACATTTGGAAAATGGATATTTCAACAAAATTTGACATTTAAATTTAGCGGGCATTCATTGTTCGAATAACTTCACACTAGTGCCGACACTATATTTTGTTGAGGCGTCCATCTTTGACAGCTCGAACTGTCACTTTATATTTCACTCATTTATTTCACTTAATTTTATGCAACAAATATTTATTTATTTAATATAAATATATAAATATATGAATAAACAAATGTAAATAAAGTATAAAGTGATAACATAAATTGCATTAATAAACCGTTTACCCAAAAATTGAATTCAATATTTGAATTTACCGCACTTCAAATTTCACTAACTTCACACTACACAAATATTATCGAGGCGTCCATCTTTGACAGCTCAATATGTCACTTTTACATTTACTCCGCACTTCTTTACAACAATTATTTATTAATTAATATTGTTTCTGCAGTTTCCAGTTGTGCATAATTATCAAATTAATATTATAAATTGTGGTAAAAAAATGTCGACCGATCCTGCTTTTATAGCTCGGCTTATAACTCCACAAAATCGAGAAACAAATCGAGCAGCTTGCAAAAAGTGTGGTTATGCTGGACATTTGACGTTTCAGTGCCGAAATTTCTTAAGAGTAAGTAATTAATAGATAAATAGACTAATAAATAATAAATATGCAGTTTTTCGAATGATTTTTATGGGTTAAAATTATATATTGTGTGTACAAATTTCACATTGTCATCAAAGCGAAGGAACCACCTTCGACTTAGTTTATTTGCAATAAACTATATCTACATTTTTAATGCAATAAATAAATTTTAAAACTCATAATTAAAGCTTAGAATAAACGTATAATAAAGTGTAATTGTTCATATATAAATCTTTATATATATATATATATATATATATATATATATATATATCTCTTATATTTATACATAATTCATTTCCATAATAGGTTGATCCTAATAAAGACATCATTCTCGATGTGAGTAGTACGAGCAGTGACTCCGATCAAAATTATGTAACACCGTTGACCGATTTGAGAGAGAAAGAACTTCGAGAGAAACTGAAAGAGAAATATAAAGCGAGGAAATTGGAAAAAGGAGAAAAAAAAGAAAGAAGAGCAAAAAGAGGAGCGACAGGAAGAGGTAATTAAATTTAAGATACTAGATGTTTTCATATTTTGTAGAAAATTTAACAGATTTGTAGAGAATTTAATTAGCTTTCTAATGATATATAATATTATATATTTGCCCAACAAATTTTGGTAATATAAAAGTTAATATAAAAATGTATTCGAAGGCTAACTGAACTTTAAAGTTTACGTATTTTTCCTGATTAATATTGTTCGTGAAGTTTTTAACGTTATATACAGATTTGTAGAGAATTTTATTACCTTTCTAACGATATATAATACTTATAATATATTTAAGTAAATTTAAACAAAATAAATATAAATATATATCGCGAACATTTATTATAACTTGAACTATTTTAAAATTAGCGCTGTCAAGCGTCCATGTTGCATTTGGAACTGTCAAGTAGACATTTTGTATTTGCAACTGTCAACACGATAATTTCAAATTTTTTTTTGTTAATGATTTTTGTTCAAAATTTTGTCTTTCGAAAAAAAATGTAATGAATTTTTTTCGATTTTTTTTATAAAACATGATTTTTTTTCCTAAAATTTTTGGTAATAATTTCAAAATTTTGATTAATAATTTTAAAATTTTTTTGTTAATGATTTTTGTTCAAAAATTTTTTTTTCGAAAAAAAAATTTTAATGAATTTTTTCAATTTTTTTTTTATTAAAAACATGATTTCTTAAAAAAAATTTTGGTTAATAGATTTTTTCAATTTGTTATGAACTATGTCCATAATTTTGTTTCATTTTTTTTCTAAAATTTTTTATTTCCAAAATTTTTTTCCCAAATTTATTTTTTGCGATTTTTTTTCTCACATTTCTTAAATGATTTTTTTGTAATTTTTTGTTATACACTTCTGTCCTCGTTTTTTCTAAATTCTTTTGTTTGCATTTTTTTTTTAAATTTTCTTTTTCAATATTTTTTTTTTAATGATTTTTTAAAAATTTTTGTTTCAAATTTTTTTTGATGATTTTTTTCAAATTTGTTTATGAATTAATTGTCCATGACTTTTTCCATTTTTTTTTTTCGCAATTGATTTCTCCCCAATTTTTTTGTTTGAAATTTATTTTTCATTTTTTGTAGTGAATTTTTCCAAATTTTTTATGGACTATTAAATTTCTTATTGTACATGATTTTTTTCCAAATTTTTTTTCAAAATTGTTTTTTCTACTTTTTTATTAATGATTATCATTACCCATAATTTTTTTCCAATTTTTTTTCAAAATTTTTTGTTAATGAATTTTTTATTTTTTTGTGGGCTTGATTTTTTTCCAAATTTTTGTTTCCTAAATTTCTTTTCTCGAAAATTTTTGTTTGTGATTTTTTTGCAAAATTTTTTTTGTTCAAATTAATTTTCCAAAAAATTTTTGTTGACGAATTTTTTCAAATATTTTTAGTGACTGTTGTCCATTATTTTTTCCAATTTTTTTTTTGATTTTTATTTTTGTTCGAAATTTTTGTGTTAATGAATTTTTTCAAAATTTTGTTTTTTGAAATTTTTTTTAATGTTATTATGGACTATTTTATGAAAAATTTTGGTAAATTAAAATTTGGGGGAAAAAAACTTGGAAGAAATTTGTTTAGAAAAAATTTTTGGGAAAAATTTTTGGG